>NC_044562.1:53438606-53474705 GCF_007565055.1 Rhinopithecus roxellana | reverse complement strand
GGCTAACACAGTTTTCTGGAAATTGCAATTGGGATACTTGTGAACGCAATGAAGCTTGCGGAGACAAGGAAATACCTCAGATGAAAAGAAAGAAGCTTTGTTAGAAACTTCTTGTGATGTGTGAATTCATCTCACAAGTTACACTTATGTTTCATGCACAGTCCATTATCACTGTTTTGAGGAACCTGAGAAGGACATCTTGGATCGCATTGAGGCTCCACGCTGTAAAGGAAATATCATCAGTTCAAAACAGTGAAGAAGCTTTCTGAGAAACTCTTTTGTCTGTATTTCTCACACAGAGTTACAGCATATTCCAGGAAGCAGTTTGCTAAACTTCTTTCGTGGAATTGCAAAGTGAGATTGGGGAGCCATAGGGGCCCATGGTGAAAAAGATATATCCTCAGATAATAACTAGAGAGCTTACTGGAGATTGCTTTCTGATGTGTGACTTCATCACACAGAGTTCCACACTTCCCTTCTTCGAACAGTTTGTAACTCTTATCTTGTGTTGTCAAAGTGATATTTGGGACCATTGAGCGTATGTGAAAAAGGAAATATCCTCAGTCAAAACTGGAAAGAAGCCTTCTGGAAACTGATTTGATGTGTGAATGCAACTCACAGAGTTACACGTTTCTCTTCAGTGTTCAGTTTGCTAACACAGTTTTCTGGAATCTGCATGGATACTTCTAAGCAATGAAGCTTGCGTGTGACAAAGGAAATATCCTCAGATGAAAACTAGAAAAGCTTGTAGAAACTTCTTGGTGATGTGTGAATTCATCTCACAAGTAACACTTATGTTCATCAGCAGTCCATTATCCACTGTTTTTGAGGAACCTGAAAGGACTTCTTTGGATCGATTGAGCCTACGCTGTAAGGAAATATCATCGTTCAAACGTGAAAGAATTTTCTGAGAACTTCTTTGTGATCTGTGAATTCCTCTCACAGATTTACAGCTGAGTTCTCAGGAAGCAGTTTGCTAACACTCTTTCGTGGAATCTCAATGGAGATTGGGGGAGCCCATAGGGCCCATGGTGAAAAAGAAATATCCCAGATATAACTAGAGAAAGCTTACTGAGAATTGCTTTCTGATGTGTGACTTCATCACACGAGTTCACCCCTTCCCTTTCTTGGAACAGTTTGCAACTCTGTTATCTTTTGTTCTGCAAAGTGATATTGAGAGTCATGAGGGCTATGGTGAAAAAGGAAATATCCTCAGCACCAAATAGAAGAAAATTCTGGAGAACTGCATTTCGATGTGTGAATCAATCCCAGAGTTACACTTTTCTCTTCAGTGTTCAGTTTGCTAACACAGTTTTCTGGAAATCTGCATTGGGATACTTGGACGCAATGGAAGCTTCGTGACAAAGGAAATATCCTCAGATGAAAACTAGAAAGAAGCTTTTTGAAATTCTTGGTGATGTTGAATTCGTCTCACAGAGTTACACTATTTCATGCAGCAGTCCATTATCACTGTTTTGAGGACCTGAGAAGGACTTCTTTGGATCGCATTGAGCCTACTGATAAAGGATATCATCAGTTCAAAACGTGAAAGAACTTTCTGAGAATCTTTTGTGATCTGTGAATTCCCTCACACAGAGGTACAGTGAGTTCTCAGGAAGCAGTTTGCTAACACTCTTTCGTGGAATCTGCAAAGTGAGATTTGGGAGCCCATAGGGGCCCATGGTGAAAAGGAAATATCCTCAGATATAATAACTGGAGAGAAGCTTATTGAAGTTGCTTTCTGTTGTGTGACTTCATCACACAGATCCCCACTCCCTTCTTGGAACAGTTGCTAACTCTGTTATCTTGTGTTCTGCAAAGTGATATTTGGGGAGCTCTTGAGGCTAGGTGAAAAAGGAAATATCCTCAGATCAAACTGGAAGGACCCTTCTGAGAAACTGCATTTCGATGTGTGAGAGCAACTCCAGAGTTACACGTCCCTCAGTGTTCGTTTGCTAACACAGTTTCTGGAAATCTGCATTGGGTACTTCTGAACGCAATGAAGCTTGTGGTGACAAGGAAATATCCTCAGATGAAAACTGGAAAGAAGCTTTTTAGAAACTCTTGTGATTGGTGAATTCATCTCACAAGTTCCCATATATTTCATGCAGCAGTCCATTTCATTTTTGGAGAACTGATAGGACTTCTTTGGATCGCATTGAGGACGCTGATAAAGGAATATCATCAGTTCAAAAGTGAAAGAAGTTTTCTGAGAAACTTCTTTGTGATCTGGAATTCCTCCCACAGGTTACGCGGATTTCTCAGGAACAGTTTCAACACTCTTTTCGTGGATTCTGCAAATTGAATTTGGGGCCCAAGGGCCCTGGTGAAAAAGAAATTCTCGATAATAACTGGAGAGAAGCTAACTGAGGATTGCTTCTGTGTGTAACTTCATCACACGAGATTCCACCTTCCCTTCTTGGACAGTTTGCTAACTCTGTTATCTTGTGTTCTGCAAAGTGATATTTGGGAGCTCATTGAGGCTATGGTGAAAAGGAAATATCCTCAATCAAAACGAAAGAAGCCTTCTGGAAATTGCTTCATATGTGAGTACAACTCACAGAGTTACACGTTTCTCTCGTGTTCAGTTTGCTAACACATTTTTTCTGGAATGTGCAATGGATACTTGTGAACCAATGAAGCTGGTGACAAGGAAAAATCCTCAGATGAAAACTAGAAAGAAGCTTGTTAGAAATTCTTGTTGAGTGTTGAATTCATCTCACAGAGTTCACTTATGTTTCATGCACAGTCCATTATCACTGTTTTTGAGGACCAGAGAAGACTTTTTGGATCGCATTGAGCCTATGTGAAAGAAAATATCATCATTTTCAAAACGTAAAGAAGCTTTCGAGAAACTTCTTTGTGATCTGTGAATTCCCCACAGGTTACTGCTGAGTTCTCAGGAAGCAGTTGCTAACACTCTTTTCTGGAATCTGCAAGTGAGATTTGGGAGCCCAAGGGGCCCCTGTGAAAAAGGAAATATCCTCAGATTATACTGGAGAGAAGCTTACTGAGAGATTGCTTTTCGGTGTGTGACTTATCACACAGATTTCCAACCCTTCCCTTCTTGGAACAGTTTGCTACTCTTGTATCTTGTGTTCTCAAAGTTTATTTGGAGCTCATTGAGGCTATGGTGAAAAGGAAATATCCTCAGATCAAACCTGAAAGAAGCCTCGTAAATTGCATTCGATGTGTGAATGCAACTCACAGTTCACTTTCTCTTCATTGTTCGTTTGCTACACACGTTTTCTGGAATCTGCATGGGATACTTTGAACGCAATGAAGCTCGGTGACAAAGGAAATATCCTCAATGAAAACTAGAAAGAAGCTTTCGTAGAAACTTTTTGGTGATGTGTGAATTCACCTCACAGAGTTACACTTATGTTTCATGCAGCAGTCCATTATCACTGTTTTTGAGGACTGAGAAGGATTCTTTGGATCGCATTGAGGCCTACGCTGATAAAGGAAAATCATCAGTTCAAAGATAAAAGCTTTCTGAGAAACTTCTTTGTGATTGTGAATTCCTCTCACAGAGTACAGCTTAGTTCTCAGGAAGCAGTTGCTAACATCTTTTTCGTGGAATCTGCAAAGTGAGATTTGGGAGCCCATAGGGGCCCATTGGAAAAAGGAAATATCCATGATAATAACTAGAGAGAGCTTACTGAGAGATTGCTTTTGATGTGTTACTTCATCACACAGATTTCCACCCTTCCCTTCTTGGAAAGTTTGCTAACTCTGTTGTTCTTGTGTTCTGCAAATGATATTGGGAAGCTCATTGAGGATGGGTGAAAAAAGAAATTCCTCAGATCAAAACTGGAAAGAAGCCTTCTGAGAAACTGCATTTCGATTGTGAATGCAATTCACAGAGTTACACGTTTCTCTTCAGTGTTCAGTTTCTAACACAGTTTTCTGGAAATCTGCAATGGATATTTGTGAACGCAATGAAGCTTGCGGTGACAAAGAATATCCTCAGATGAAACTAGAGAAGCTTTGTTAGAAACTTTCTTGGTGATGTGTGAATTCCTCTCAAGGTTACACTTAGTTTTCATGCAGCAGTCCATTATCACTTTTTGAGGAACTCAGAAGGACTTCTTGGATCCCATTGAGGCCTACGCTTAAAGGAATACATCAGTTCAAACGTAAAGAAGCTTTCGGAGAACTTCTTTGTGATCTGTAATTCCTCTCACAGAGTTTACAGCTGATTCTCAGGAAGATTGCTAACACTCTTTCGTGAATCTGCAAAGTGAGATTTGGGAGCCCATAGGCCCATGTAAAAAGGAAATACCTCAGATAATAACTAGAGAGAAGACCTGAGAGATTGCTTTCTGATGTGTATTCAATCACAAGTTCAACCCTTCCCTTCTTGGAACAGTTTGCAACTCTGTTTTCTTGTGTTTTGAAAGTGATATTGGGAGCTCATGAGGGCTATGGTGAAAAAGGAATATCCTCAATCAAAACTGAAAGAAGCCTTCGTGAAACTGCATTTCGATGATGTGATTCATCTCCCAGAGTCACGTTCTCTTCAGTGTTCAGTTTGCTAACACAGTTTTCTGGAAATTGCAATGGGATACTTCTGAACGCAATGAGCTTGCGGTGACAAAGGAAATATCCTCAGAGAAAACTAGAGAAGCTTTGTTTGAAACTTCTTGGTGATGTGTGAATCCATCTCACAGAGTTACACTTATGTTTCATGCAGCAGTCCATTATCACTGTTTTTGAGGAAACAGAGAAAGATTTTTTGGATCGCATATTGGCTATGCTGATAAAGGAAATATCAGTTCAAAACTTGAGAGAAGCTTTCTGAGAAACTTCTTTGTGTCTGTGAATTCCTCCCACAGAGTTAGTGCTGAGTTCTCAGGAAGCAGTTTGCTAACTCTTTTCGTGGAATCTGCAAAGTGAGATTGGGAGCCCAATGGTCCCTGGTGAAAAGGAAATATCCTCAAATGAACTGGAGAAGCTTACTGAGAGATTGCTTTCTATTGTGACTTCATCACACAGAGTTCCACCTTCCCTTCTTGGAACAGTTTGCTAACTCTGTTATCTTGTGTTCTCAAAGTTTTATTTGGGAGCTCATTGAGGCTATGGTGAAAAGGAAATATCCTCAGATCAAACTGAAAGAAGCCTTCTGTGAAATTGCATTCGATGTGTGAATGCAACTCACATTACACGTTTCTCTTCAGTGTTCAGTTTGCTACCCAGTTTTTCTGGAAATCTGCATGGGATCTTCTGAACGCAATGAAGCTTGCGGTGACAAGGAAAATCCTCAGTGAAACGGAAGAGCTTTCGTAGAAACTTTTTGGTGATTGTGAATTCACCTCACAGATGTTACACTTAGGTTTCATGCAGCAGTCCTTATCACTGTTTTTGAGGAACCTGAGAAGGACTTCTTTGGATCGAATTGAGGCCTACGCTGATAAAGGAAATATCATCAGTTCAAAGATGGAAAGAAGCTTTCTGAGAACTTTTTGTGTATGTGAATTCCTCTCACAGAGCTACAGCTTAGTTCTCAGGAACAGTTGCTAACATCTTTTCGTGGAACTTGCAAAGTAGATTTGGGAGCCCATAGGGGCCCATGTGAAAAGGAAATATCCATGATAATAACTAGAGAGAGGCTTACTGAGAGATTGCTTTCTGATGTGTTACTTCATAACAGAGAGTTCCACCCACCTCTTTCTTGAAATAGTTTGCTAACTCTGTTCTTGTGTTCTGCATCGTGATATTTGGGAGCTCATTGAGGCTAGGGTGAAAAAGAAATATCCTCAGATCAAAACAGGAAAGAGCCTTCTGAAACTGCATTTCGATGTGTGAATGAACTCACAGAGTTACACTTTCTCTTAGCGTCAGTTTGCTACACATTTTTCTGGAAATCTGCAATGGGATACTTGTGAACGCAAGACTTGCGGTGACAAAGAAATATCCTCAGATGAAAATTAGAAGAAGCTTTGTTAGAAACTTCTGGTGTTTGTGAATCATTCACAGAGTTACACTTATGTTTCATGCAGAGTCATTACTCACTGTTTTCGAGGAATCTGAGAGGACTTCTTTTGATCGGATTGAGGCCTACGCTGATAAAGGAAATATCATCATTGCAAACGTGAAAGAAGCTTTCGAGAAACTTCTTTGGATCTGTGAATTCCATTCACAGAGTTACAGCTGAGTTCTCAGGAGCAGTTTGCTAACATCTTTTCGTGGAATCTGCAAAGTGAGATTGGGATCCCATAGGGCCCTGGTAAAAAAGAAATATATCCTCAGATAATAACTGGAAGAAGCTTACTGAAGATTGCTTCTGCTGTGGGACTTCATACACAAGAGTTCCACCCTTCCCTTCTTGGAACATTTGCTAACTCTGTTATCTTGTGTTGTTGCAAAGTGATATTAGAGATCAGGCCTATGGTGAAAGGAAATATCCTCAGATAATGACTAAGAGAACTTACTGAGAATTGCTTTCTGATTGTGCTTCATCACAGAGTTCCACCCTCCCTTTTCAACAGTTTTACTACCTCGTTATCTTTGTTTTGAAGTGAATTTGGGACTCTGAGGGCTATGGTGAAAAGGAAATATCCTCAGATCAAAACTAGAAAGAAGCCTTCTGAGAAACTGCATTTTTGATGTGTGAATGCAACTCAAGAGTTACACGTTTCTCTTCATGTTCATTGCTAACACAGTTTCTGGAAATCTGCAATAGATACTTTAATGCAATGAAGCTTACGGTGACAAAGAAATATCCTCAGATAAACTAAAAAAAGCTTTGTTAGAACTCTTGGTGAGTGGTGAATTCATCTCACAGGTTACACTTATGTTTCATGCAGCAGTCCATAATCACTTTTTGAGAACCTGAGAAGGACTTCTTTGGTCGCAATGAGGCCATGCTGATAAAGGAAATATCCTCAGTTCAAAACGTGAAAGAGCTTTCTGGAAACTCCTTTGTGTCTGTGATCCTCTCACAGAGTTACAGCTTTGTTCCAGGAAGCAGTTTGCTAACACTTCTTTTCTGTATCTGCAAAGTGAGATTTGGGAGCCCATAGGGGCCCATGGTGAAAAAGGATAATCCTCAGATAATAACTAGAGAGAAGTTACTGAGAGATTGCTTTCTATGTGTGACTTCTCACACGAGTTCCACCCTTCCCTTCTTGGAACAGTTTGCTAACTCTGTTTTCTGTGTTCTGCAAAGTGATATTTGGAGCCATGAGCTATGTGAAAAAGGAAATATCCTCAGTCTAAAACTGGAAAGAACTTCTGAGAAACTGCATTTCTATGTGTGAATGCAATCCCAGATTTACACTTTCTCTCATGTTCAGTTGCTAACACATTTTCTGGAATCTTGAAAAGGATACCTTGAAGCAATGAATTTCGGTGACCAGGAAATCCTCAGATGAAAACTAGAAGAAGCTTTTAGAAACTTCTTGGTGATGTGAATTCATCTCACAGAGTTACACTTGTTTCAGCGCAGTCCATTATCATGTTTTTGAGGAACTAGAAGAATTCTTTGGAGCATTGAGGATACGCTGATAAGGAAATATCATCAGTTCAAAACTGAAAGAGCTTTCTGAGAAACTTCTTTGTGATCTTAATTCTCTACAGAGTACGCTTAGTTTCAGGAAGCTTTGCTAACACTCTTTTCGTGAATCTGCAAAGTGAGATTTGGACCCATAGGCCCCTGGTGAAAAAGGAATATCCTCAGATAATAACTAGAGAGAAGCTTACTGAGAGATTGCTTTCTGGTGTTGCTAATCAACACAGAGTTCCACCCTTCCCTTCTGGAAAGTTTGCTAACTCTGTTTCTTGTGTCTGCAAAGTGATATTTGGGACTCATTGAGGGTATGGTGAAAAGGAAATATCCTCAGTCAAACTGGAAAGAAGCCTTCTGGGACATGCATTTCATGTGTGAATGCACCTCACAGAGTTACACTTTCTCTTCGTGTTCAGTTTGCTACACGTTTTCTGGAAATCTGCATTGGGATACTTGTGAACGCAATGAAGCTGCGGGACAAGGAAATACCTCAGATGAAAACAGAAAGAACTTTGTTAGAAACTTCTTGTGATGTGTGAATTCATCTCACAGAGTTACACTTATTTTTCATGCACAGTCCATTATCACTGTTTTTGGGAACTGAGAAGGACTCTGGATCGCATTGAGGCCACCTGATAAAGAAATATCATCAGTTCAAAAAGTGAAAGAAGCTTTCTGTAACTTCTTTTGATCTGTGATTTCTCACACAGAGTACAGCATAGTTCTCAGGAAGCAGTTTGCTAAAACTCTTTCGTGGAATTGCAAAGTGAGATGGGAGCCATAGGGGCCCATGGTGAAAAAGGATAATCCTCAGATAATAACTAGAGAGGAGCTTACTGGAGATTGCTTTCTGATGTGTGACTTCATCACACAGAGTTCCACTTCCTCTGGAAAGTTTGGTAACTCTTATCTTGTGTTTGCAAAGTGATATTTGGGAGCTCATTGAGCGTTATGTGAAAAAGGAAATATCCTCAGTTCAAAACTGGAAGAAGCCTTCTGGAAACTGATTTCGATGTGTGAATGCAACTCACAGTTTACACGTTTCTCTTCATGTTCAGTTTGCTAACACAGTTTTCTGGAAATCTTCGAATCTATTACTTGTGAACGCAATGAAGCTGCGGTACAAAGGAATACCAGATGAAACAGAAAGAAGTTTGTTAGAAACCTTGGATGTGTGAATTCACTCTCACAGAGTAACACTTATGTTTCATGAGCAGTCCATTATCACTGTTTTTGAGAAACTGAGAAGGAATTTTTGGATCACATGGAGCCTAGGCTTAAAGGAAATATCTTTTCAAAATGTGAAAAAGCTTTCTGAGAAACTTCTTTGTGTTCTGTGAATTCTCCTCACAGAGTTACAGCTGAGTTTCTCGGAGCAGTTTGCTAACTCTTTTCGTGGAATCTGCAAATGAGATTTGGGAGCCCTAGGGCCATGGTGAAAAAGGAAATATCCTCAGATAAAACTAAGGAAGTTATCTGAGAGATTGCTTTCTGATGTGTACTTCACACCAGAGTTCCACCTTCCCTTCTTGGAACATTTTTGCTAACTCTGTTATCTTGTGTTCTGCAAAGTGATATTGGGAGCTCATTGGGCGTATGTGAAAAGGAATATCCTCAGATCAAAACTGAAAGAACCTTCTGAGAAACTGCATTTCGAGTGTGAATGCACTCACAGAGTTACACGTTTCTCTTCAGTGTTCAGTTTGCTAACACAGTTTTCTGGAAATCTGCAATGGATACTGTGAACGCAATGAAGCTGCGGTGACAAAAAAAAATCCTCAGATGAAAACTAGGAAGAACTTTGTTAGAAATTCTTGTTGATGTGTGAATTCATCTCACAGAGTATCACTTATTGTTCATGCAGCAGTCCATTATCACTGTTTTGAGAAACTGAGAATGAATTTTTTGGATCGCATGGAGGCTACCTGATAAAGGAAATATCATCTGTTCAAACGTGAAAGAAGTTCTGAAAACTTCTTTGTGATTGTGAATTCCTCTCACGAGGTTACAGCTAGTTTCTCAGAAGCAGTTTGTAACACATCTTTTCGTGGAATCTGCAAAGTGAGATTTGGAGCCCATAGGGGCCCATGGTGAAAAGGAAATTCCTCAGATATAAACTAGAGAGAAGCTTACTGAGAGATGCTTTCTGATGTGTGACTTCATCACACAGAGTTCCACCTTCCCTTCTTGGAACATTTTGCTAACTCTTGTTCTCTTGGTTTTGAAAGTGATTTAGAGCGCATTGAACGATGGTGAAAAGGAATATCCTCAGATCAAAACTGGAAAGAAGCTTCTGAGAAACTGCATTTCAATGTGGAGCAACTCCACAGTTACACGTTTTTTCCAGTGTTCAGTTTGCTAAAACAGTTTTCTGGAAATCTGCAATGGGATCTTCTGAACGCATGAACTTGCGGTACAAGGAAAATCACTCATGAAAAATAGAAGAAGCTTGTAGAAACTTCTTGGTGATTGTGAATTCATCTCACAGAGTTACATAATGTTTCATGCAGCAGTCCATTATCACTGTTTTTGAGGAACCTGAGAAGACTCTTTGGATCGCATTGAGGCCTACGATAAAAGAAATATATCGTTCCAAACGTGAAAGACTTTCTGAGAAACTTCTTTGTGATCTGTGAATCCCTCACAGAGTTACAGCTGAGTTCTCAGGAAGCAGTTTGCTAACATCTTTTTTGTAAATCTGCAAAGAGATTTGGGAGCCTATGGGCCCAGGTGAAAAAGGAAATATCCAGAATATAACTGGAGAGAACTACTGAGGATTGCTTTCTGATGTGGACTTCATCACACAAGAGTTCCACTTCCCTTCTTGCAACAGTTTGCATACTCTGTTATCTTGTGTTCTGCAAAGTGATATTGGGATATTGAGGGTATGGTAAAAAGGAAATACTCAATCAAACTGGAAGAAGCCTTCTGAGAAACTGCATTTCGATGTGTGAATCAACTCACAAGAGTTACACTTTTCTTCAGTGTTCAGTTTGCATAACAGTTTTCTGAAATCTGCAATGGGATACTTGAACGCAATGAAGCTTGCGGTGACAAAGGAAATATCCTAGATGACTAGTGAAAGAAGCTTTGTAGAAACTTCTTGGTGAGTGTGAATCTCTCACAGAGTTACACTTATGTTTCATCAGCAGCATTCATTACCACTTTTTTTGAGAACCAGAGAAGACTTTTTATCGCATTGGGCCTACGCTGAAAGGAAATATCATCAGTTCAAAACGTGAAAGAAGCTTTGGAAATTCTTTGTGATCTGTGAATTCTCTCACAAGTTACAGCTGATTTCTCAGGAACAGTTTGCAACACTCTTTCGTGGAATCTGCAAAGTAGATTGGGAGCCATAGGGCCCATGGTGAAAAGGAAATACCAGATAATAACTAGAGAGAAGCTTACTGAGAATTGCTTTCTGATGTGTGACTTCACACAACGTGTTCCCCTTCCCTTCTGAAACGTTTGCTAACTCTGTTCTCTGTGTTCCAAGTGATATTTAGGAGCGCATTGAAGGCATGTTGAAAAGGATCCTCAGATCAAACTGGAAAGAAGCCTTCTGAAACTGCATTTCGATGTGTGAATACTCACAGAGTTCACGTTCCCTTCAGTGTTCAGTTTGCTACACAGTTTCTGGAAATCTGCATGGATACTTGTGAACGCAATGAAGCTTGAGTGACAAAGGAAATATCCTCAGATGAAAACTAAAGAAGCTTTCGTAGAACTTCTTGTGATGTGTGAATTCTTCTCAGAGTTACACTTATGTTTCAGCAGCAGTCCATTATCACTTTTTGAGGAACTGAGAAGGACTTCTTTGGATCGCTTGTCCTAGCTGATAAAGGAATATCATCATTCAAAAGTGAAAGAAGCTTTCTGAAAACTTCTTTGTGATCTGTGAATTCTCTCACAAGGTACAGCTGAGTTCTCAGGAAGCGTTGCTAACATCTTTTCTGGAATCTGCAAAGTGAGATTTGAGCCCATAGGGGCCCATGGTGAAAAGGAATATACTCAGATAATAATGGAGAGAAGCTTACTGAAGATTGCTTCTGATGTGTGACTTCACACACAGAGTTCCACCCTTCCTTCTTGGAACGTTTGCTAATCTGTTATCTGTGTTCTGCAAAGTGATATTTGGAGCCATTGAGGCTATGGTGAAAAAGGAAATATCCTCAGATCAAAACTGGAAAGAAGACTTCTGAGAAACTGCATTTGATGTGTGAATCAACTCCCAGATTACACGTTTCCTTCAGTGTCATTGTTGCTACACAGTTTTCTGGAATCTGCAATGGGATCTTGTGACCAATGAAGCTTGGTGACAAGGAAATATCCTCAGATGAAAACGGAAAGAAGCTTTGTAGAAACTTTTGGTGATGTGTGATTCATCTCAAGAGTTACACTTATGTTTCTGCAGCAGTCCATTATCACTTTTTGAAACCTGAGAGGACTTTTTGGATCGCATATTGGCCTACTGATAAGGAATATCATCAGTTCAAAACGTAAGAAGCTTTGGAGAACTTCTTTGGTGATCGTGAATTTCTCACACAGAGTACAGCTGATTCTCAGGAAGCAGTTTTCTAACTCTTTTCGTGGAATCTGCAAAGTGAGATTTGGAGCCCATAGGGGCCCATGGTGAAAAGGAAATATCCTCAGAAATAACTGAGAGAAGCTTACTGAGAGATGCTTTCTTGAGTGACTTCATCACACAGAGTTCCACCCTTCCTTCTTGAACAGTGCTACTCTGTTATCTTGTGTTCTGCAAAGTGATTTGGAGCCATTGAGGGCTATGAATAAAGATATTTCTCAGATCAAACTGAAAAGAAGCCTTCTGAAAACTGCATTTCGATTGTGAATGCAATCACAGAGTTACACTTTTTTCTCTTCAGTGTCAGTTTGCTACACAGTTTCTGGAAATCTGCAATGGGATACTTGAGAACGCAATGAAGCTTCGGTTGACAAAGAAAAATCCTCAGATGAAAACTAGAAAGAAGCTTTGTAGAACTTCTTGTGATGTGTGAATTCATCCACAGAGTTACACTTATGTTTCATGCAGCAGTCCATTATCACTGTTTTTGAGGAACCTGAGAGGACTTCTTTGGATCGCATGAGGCCATGCTGATAAAGGAAATATCATCGATACAAAATGAAAGAACTTTCTGAGAACTTCTTTTTGTCTGTGAATTCTCTCACAGAGTTACAGCTTAGTCTCAGGAACAGTTTGCTACACTCTTTTTCGTGGAATCTGCAAAGAGAGATTTGGGAGCCCAGGGGCCCATGGTGAAAAAGGAATATCCTCAGATAATACTGGAGAGAAGCTGACTAAGAGATTCTTCTGAGTGGACTTCATCACACAGAGTTCCACCCTTCCCTTTCTTGGAACAGTTTGCTAACTCGTTATCTTGTGTTCTGCAAAGTGATATTTGGGAGCTCATTGAGGGCTAGGTGAAAAAGGAAAATCCTCAGATCAAAAATGGAAAGAACCTTCTGAGTTGCATTTCGATGTGTGAATGAACTCACAGAGTTACACGTTTCTCTTCAGTGTTCAGTTTGCTAACAGTTTTCTGGAAATCTGCATTGGAATACTTGTGAACGCAATGAAGCTTGCGGTGACAGGAAATATCCTCAGATGAAAAGTAGAAAGAAGCTTTGTTAGAAACTTCTTGGTGATGTGTGAATTCATCTCACGAGAGTTACACTATGTTTCATGCAGCAGTCCATATCACTGTTTTTGAGGAACCTGAGAGGACTTCTTTGGATGCATTGAGCCTACGTGAAAAGGAATATCATCAGTTCAAAACGTAAAAAAGCTTTCTGGAAACTTCTTTGTGATCTGTGAATTCCTCTCACAAAGTTACAGCTAGTTCTCAGGAAGCAGTTTGCTAACACTCTTTTCGTGGAACTGCAAAGTGAGATTTGGGAGCCCATAGGGCCCATGGTGAAAAGGAAATATCCTCATATAATACTGAGAGAGCTTACTGAGAGATTGCTTTCTGATGTGTGACTTCATACACAGAGTTCCACACTTCCCTTCTTGGAACAGTTTGCTACTCTGTTATCTGTGTGCTGCAAAGTGATATTTGGCTCATTGAGGGCTTATGTGAAAAAATATCCTCAGATCAAAACTGGAAGAAGATTCTGAGAAACTGCATTTCGATGTGTGAATGCAACTCACAGAGTTCACGTTTCTCTTCAGTGTTCAGTTTGCTAACACAGTTTTCTGGAAATCTGCATTGGGATACTGTGAACGCAATGAAGCTTGCGGTGACAAGGAATATCCTCGATGAAAACTAGAAACTTTAAAAACTCTCGGTGATGTGTGAATTCTCTCACAGAGTTACATTAGTTTTCATGCAGCGTCCTTTATCACTGTTTTGAGGAACCTGAGAGGATTTCTTGATCATTGAGGCCTACTGATAAAGGAAATATCATCAGTTCAAACGTGAAAGAACTTTCTAGAACTTTTTTGTGATCTGTAATTCCTTCACAGAGTTACAGCTTAGTTTCTCGGAACAGTTTCTAACACTCTTTTTGTGATCTGCAAAGTGAGATTTGGGACCATGCCCATGGTGAAAAAGGAAAATATCCTCAGATAATACTAGAAGAAGCTTGCGGAGGATTGCTTTCTGATGTGTGTACTCATCACACGAGTTCCACCTCCTCTTCTTGGAACAGTTTGCTAACTCTGTTATCTTGTGTTCTGCAAGTGAATGTGGAGTGCTTGAGGCTATGGTGAAAAAGAATATCCTAGATCAACTGGAAGGAAGCCTTCTGAGACTGCATTCGATGTGAATCAATCCCAGAGTTACAGTTTTCTTTCAGGTTCAGTTTGCTAACACAGTTTTCTGGAAATCTCCATGGGATACTTCGGAAGGCAATAAGCTTGCGGTGACAAAGGAATATCCTCAGATGAAAACTAGAAGAAGCTTTTGTAGAAACTTCTTGGTGATGTGAATTATCTCACGAGTTACACTTGTTTCATGCAGCAGTCCATTATCACTGTTTTTGAGGAACCTGAGAAGGACTTCTTTGATCGCATAGGCTACGCTGATAAAGGAATATCATCAGTTCAAAACGAAAAGAACTTTCTGAGAAACTTCTTGTGATCTGGAATTCCTTCACAGAGTTCAGCTTAGTTCTCAGGAAGCGTTTGCTAACACTCTTTTCGTGGAATCTGCAAAGGAGATTGGGAGCCCATAGGGGCCACTGGTGAAAAAGGAATATCTAGATAATAACTAGAGAGAAGCTTCTGAGAGATTGCTTTCTGATGTGTGACTTATCACAACGAGTTCACACCCTTCCCTTCTGGAACAGTTTGCTAACTCTGTTCTTGTGTTCTGCAAAGTGATATTTGAGGCACATTGAGGCTGGAGAAAAAGGAAATATCTCAGATCAAAACTGAAAGAAGCCTTCGTGAGAACTGCATTTCGATGTGTGAATGCAACTCCCAGATTCACGTTTCTCTATGTTCAGTTTGCTAACACAGTTTTCTGGAAATCTGCAATGGGATACTTGAACGCAATGAAGTGCGGTGACAAAGGAAATATCCTCAGATGAAAATAGAAGAACTTTGTTAGAACCTTCTTGTGATGTGTGAATTCATCTCACAGAGTACACTTATGTTTCATGCGCGTCCATTATCACTGTTTTTAGGAACCTGAAAGGACTTCTTTGGATCGCATTGAGCCTACACTGATAAAGGAATATCATCATTCAAAAGTGAAAGAGCTTTCTGAGAAACTTCTTTGTGATTTGTGAATTCCTCACAGAGTTACAGCTAGTTCTCGGAAGCAGTTTGCTAACACTCTTTTCGTGGAATCTGCAAAGTGAGATTGGGGAGCCCATAGGGGCCCATGTGAAAAGGAAATATCCTCAGATAATAACTAAGAGAAGCTTACGAGAGATTGCTTTCTGATTGTGTACTCATCACACGAGTTCCACCCTTCCCTTCTTGGAACAGTTTGCTAACTCGTTATCTTTGTGTTCTGCAAAGTGATATTTGAGCGCATTGAGCTATGGTGAAAAGGAAATATCCTAAGATCAAACGGAAGAAGCCTTCTGAGAAACTGCATCGAGTGTGAATGCAACTCACAAGTACACGTTTCTCTTCATTGTTCAGTTTGCTAACACAGTTTCTGGAAATCTGCAATGGTAACTAGGAACCAATGAAGCTTACGGTGACAAAGGAATCCTCAGATGAAAACTAGAAAGAAGCTTCAGAAACTCTTGGTGATTTGTGAATTCATCTCCACAGATTACACTTATTTTCATGCAGCATTCATTATCACTGTTTGAGGAACCTGAGAAGGATTCTTTGATCGCATTGAGGCCATGTGATAAAGGAAATATCATCAGTTCAAAACTGGAAGAGCTTTCTGGAACTTTTTGTGATCTGTGAATTCCTCTCACAGATTAACGCTTAGTTTCAGGAAGCAGTTGCTAACACTTTTCGTGAATCTGCAAAGTGAGATTTGGAGCCCTAGGGCCCAGGTGAAAAGGAAATATCCTCAGATAATACTAGAGAGAACTTACTGAGAGATTGTTTTCTGATGTGGACTTCATCACACAGAGTTCCACCCTTCCCTTCTTGGAACAGTTTGCTAACTCTGTTATCTTGTGTTCTGCAAAGTGATATTTGGAGCGCATTGAGGCTATGGGTGAAAGGAAATACCTCAGATCAAACTGGAAAGAAGCCTCTAGAAACTGCATTTCGATGTGTGAATGCAACTCACAGAGTTAACACGTTTCTCTTCAGTGTTCAGTTTGCTAACAGTTTTTAAAAATCTGCATGGGATACTTGTGAACGCAATGAAGCTTGGGTGAAAAGGAATATCCTCAGATGAAAACTAGAAGAAGCTTTGTTAGAAACTTCGGTGATTGTGATTCATCTCACAAGTTACACTTATGTTTCATGCAGCAGTCCATTATCACTGTTTTTGAGGAACCTAGAGGACTTCTTTGATCGCATGAGGCTAGCTGATAAGGAAATATCATCAGTTCAAACATGAAAGACTTCTGAGAAACTTCTTTGATCTGGAATTCCTTCACAGAGTTACAGCTTAGTTCTCAGGAAGCAGTTTGCTAACACTCTTTTCGTGGATCTCGCAAAGTGAGATTTGGGAGCCCAAGGGCCCATGGGAAAAAGGAAATATCCTCAGATAATAACTAGAAGAAGCTTCTGAGAGATGCTTTCTTGTGTGACTTCATCACACAGAGTTCCACCCTTCCCTTCTTGGAACAGTTGCTAACTCTGTTATCTTGTTTCTGCAGTGATATTGGAGCTCATGAGGGCTATGGTAAAAGGATATACTAGAGATCAAAACGGAAAGAAGCCTTCTGGAACCTGCATTTCGATGTTGAATGCAACTCAAAGAGTTACAGTTTCTTCTCTCAGTGTTAGTTTGCTAACAAGTTTTCTAAATCTGCAATGGGATCTGGTGAAGCAATGAACTTCGGGGAAAGAAATATCCTAGATGAAATTAGAAAGAAGCTTTGTTAGAAACTTCTGGTGATGTGTGAATTCATCTCAAGAGTTACACTTGTGTTTCATGCAGCATCCATATCACTGTTTTTGAGGAACCGTAGAAAGACTTCTTTGATCGCATTGAGGACTACGCTGAAAAGGAATATCATCAGTTCAAAACGTGAAAGAATCTTTCTGAGAAACTTCTTGTGATCTGTGAATTCTCTCACAGAGTTACAGCTTAGTTCTCAGAAGCTTTTGCTACACTCTTCTTTTCTTGAATCTGCAAAGTGAGATTGGGAGCCCTATGGCCAATGGTGAAAAAGAAATATCCTCAGATAATAACTAGAAGGAGCTTAGTGAAGATTGTCTTTTTATGTGTGCTCATACACACAGTTCCACCCTTCCCTTCTTGGCAGTTTGCTAACTGTTTATCTTGTGTTCGCAAAGGATATTTGAGCTCATTGAGGCTATGGTGAAAAAGGAAAAATCCTCAGATCAAAACTGGAAAGAACTTCTGAGAAACTGCATTTAATGTGTGAATGCAACTCACAGAGTTACACGTTTCTCTCAGTGTTCAGTTTGCTAACACTTTTCTGGAAATCTGCAGTGGATAC
Organism: Rhinopithecus roxellana; assembly: GCF_007565055.1. Classification (NCBI taxonomy): domain Eukaryota; kingdom Metazoa; phylum Chordata; class Mammalia; order Primates; family Cercopithecidae; genus Rhinopithecus; species Rhinopithecus roxellana. Next base: position 53,457,118 of record NC_044562.1, on the reverse strand, counting down.
TTTGAACGCAATGAAGCTTGTTGACAAAGGAAATATCCCAGATGAAAACTAGAAAGAAGCTTTCTTAGAAACTTCTTGTGAGTGTGAATTCATCTCAAGAGTTACACTTATGTTTCATGCAGCGTCCATTATCACTGTTTTTGAGGAACTAGAAGGATTTTTTGATCGCATTGAGGCCTACGCTGATAAAGGAAAATCATCAGTTCAAAACGTGAAGAAGTTTCTGAGAAATTCTTTGTGATCTGTGAATTCCTCTCACAGAGTTACAGCTAGTTTCAGAAGCATTTGCTAACACTTTTCGTGGAATCTGCAAGTGAGATTTGGGAGCCCTAGGGGCCCATGGTGAAAAAGGAATATCCTCAGATAATAACTAGAGAGAAGCTTACTGAGAGATTGCTTTCTATGTGTGACTTCATCACAGAGTTTCCACCCTTCCCTCTTGGAACAGTTTGCTACCTCTGTTATCTTGTTTCTGCAAAGTGATATTTGGAGCGCATTGAAGCTATGTGGAAAAGGAAATATCCTCAATCAAAACTGGAAAAGCCTTCGAGAAACTGCATTTCGATGTGTGAATCAACTCCCAGAGTTACACGTTTCTCTCATGTGTCAGTTTGCTACACAGTTTTCTGGAAACTGCAATGGGATACTTCAGAACGCAATGAAGCTTGCGGTGACAAAATAATACCTCAGATGAAACTAGAAAGAAGCTTTCTTAGAAACTTCTTGGTGATGTGTGAATTCTCTCACAGAGTTACACTTATTTTTGATGCACAGTCCATTATACTGTTTTTGAGGAACCTGAGAAGGACTTCTTTGGATGCATTGAGGCCTACACTGATAAGGAATATCATCAGTTCAAAACGTGAAAAGAGTTTCTGAGAAACTTCTGTGATTCTTTGAATTCCTTCACGTTAAGCTGATTCTCAAGGAAGCAGTTTGCTAACACTCTTTTGTGAATCTGCAAAGTAGATTTGGGAGCCCATAGGGGCCATGGTGAAAAGGAAATACTCCAGATAATAACTAGAGCTTACTGAGAGATTGCTTTCTGTTGGTGACTTCATCACAGAGTTCCACACTTCCCTTCTTGGAACAGTTTGCTAACTCTGTTATCTTGTGTTCTGCAAATGATATTTGGGAGCTCATTGAGGCTATGGTGAAAAAGGAAATATCCTCAGATCAAAACTGGAAAGAACCTTCTGAGAAACTGCATTCATGTGTGAATGCAACTCACAGAGTTACACGTTTCCTTCAGTGTTCAGTTTGCAAACACAGTTTTCTGGAATCTGCATTGGGATACTTCTGACGCAAAGAAGCTGGTGTGACAAAGGAATATCCTCAGATGAAAACTAAGAAAGAAGCTTTGTTAGAAAATTCTTGGTGATGTGTGAATTCATCTCACAGAGTTACACTTATGTTCATGCAGCAGTCCTTATCACGTTTTTGAGGAACCTGAGAAGGACTTCTTGGATCGCATTGAGGCCTACACTGATAAAGGAAATATCATCAGTTTCAAAAACTGAAAGAAGCTTTTGAGAAACTTTTTTGTGATCGGTGAATTTCTCACAAGAGTCAGCTGAGTTTCAGAAGCAGTTTGCTAACACTCTTTTCGTGGAATCTGCAAGTGAGATTTGGGACCATAGGGGCCCATGGTGAAAAAGGAAATATCCTCAGATATAACTAGGAGAAGTTTACTGAGAGATTGCTTCTGATGTTGTGATTTCATCACACAGAGTTCCACCCTTCCTTCTTGGAACAGTTTGCTAACTCTGTTATCTGTTGTGTTCTGCAAAGTGATATTTAGGAGCGCCTTGGAAGCATGGTGAAAAAGAAAAAATCCTCAGATCAGAACTGGAAAAACTTTCTGAGAACTGCATTTCGATGTGTGAATGCATCTCACAGTGTTACACGTTTCTCCGTTTACTTCAGTGTTCAGTTTGCTAATACAGTTTTCTGGAAATCGTCAATGGGATAATTGTGAACGCAATGAAGCTTGCAGTGACATACGAAATATCCTCAGATAAAATGAGAAAGAAGCTTTCTTAGAAACTTCTTGGTGTTGTTAATTCATGTCATAGAGTTACACTTATGTTTCGTGCAGCAGTCCATTATCACTGTTTTTGAGGAACCTGAGAAGGACTTCTTTGGATTGCCTTGAGGCCTACGCTGAAAAACGAAATCATCAGTTCAAAACTTGAAAAAGCTTTCTGAGAAACTTCTCTGTGATCTGTGAATTCCTGTCACATATTCACAGCTTAGCTCTCAGGAAGCATTTTGCTAACACTCTTTTCTTGGAATCTGCAAAGTGAGATTTGGGAGCCCATAGGGGCCCATGTGAAAAAGAAATATCCTAGATAATAACTAGAGAGAAGCTTACTGAGAGATTGCTTTCTGATGTGTGACTTCATCACACAGAGTTCCACACTTCCCTTCTTTGAACAGTTTGCTAAGTCTCTTATTTGTGTTCTGCAAAGTGATATTTGAGCACATTGAGGCTATGGTGAAAAAGGAAATGTCCTCAGAACAAAACTGGAAAGAAGCCTTCAGAGACTGCATTTCGAATGTGTGAATGCACCACAGAGTTACACGTTTTCTCTCAGTGTTCAGTGTTGCTAACACAGTTTCTGGAAATCTGCAATGGATACTTTGAATGCAATGAAGCTTGTGGTGACAAAGGAAATATCCTCAGATAAAAATAGAAAGAAGCTTTCGTAGAAACTCTTGGTGATGTGGATTCATCTCAAAGAGTTACACTTATGTTTCATGCAGCAGTCCATTATCACTGTTTTATGAGGAACCTGAGAAGGACTTCTTTGGATCGCATTGAGGACCTACGCTGATAAAGGAAATATCATCAGTTCAAAAACGTGAAAGGAAGCTTTCTGAGAAACTTCTTTGTGATCTGTGAATTCCTCTCACAGAGTTACAGCTTAGTTCTCAGGAAGCAGTTTGCTAACACTCTTTTCGTGGAATCTGCAAAGTGAGATTTGGAGCCCATAGGGGCCCATGGTGAAAAAGGAATATCCTCAGATAATAACTGAGAGAGAACGTTACTGAGAGATTGCTTTCTGATGTGTGACTTCATCACACAGAGTTCCAACCTTCCCTTCTTGGAACAGTTTGCTAACTCTGTTATCTTGTGTTCTGCAAAGTGATATGTAGGGAGCTCATTGAAGGGCTATGATGAAAAAGGAAATATCCTCAGATCAAAACTGGAAAGAAGCCTTCTGAGAAACTGCATTTCGATGTGTGAATGCAACTCACAGAGTTACACGTTTCTCTTCAGTGTTCAGTTTGCTAACACAGTTTTCTGGAAATCTGCAATGGGATACTTTTGAACGCAATGAAGCTTGCTGTGACAAAGGAAATATCCTCAGATGAAAACTAGAAAGAAGCTTTCGTAGAAACTTCTTGGTGATGTGTGAATTCATCTCACAGAGTTACACTTATGTTTCATGCAGCAGTCCATTATCACTGTTTTGAGGAACCTGAGAAGGACTTCTTTGGATCGCATTGAGGCCTACGCTGATAAAGGAAATATCATCGGTTCAAACATGAAAGAAGCTTTCTGAGAAACTTTTTGTGATCTGTGAATTCCTCTCTCAGAGTTACAGCTGCGTTCTCAGGAAGCAGTTGCTAACACTCTTTTCGTGGAATCTGCAAAGTAGAGATTTGGAGCCCATAGGGCCCATGGTGAAAAAGGAAATATCCTCAGATAATAACTGTGGAGAAGCTTACTGAGAGATTGCTCTGTGTGTGACTTCATCACACAGACTTCCACACTTCCCTTCTTGGAACAGTTTGCTAACTCTGTTATCTTGTGTTCTGCAAAGTGATATTTGGGGGCTCTTTGAGGCCTATGGTGTAAAAGGAAATATCCTCAGATCATAACTGGAAAGAAGCCTTCTAAGAAACTGCATTTCGATGTGTGAATGCAACTCACAGAGTTACACGTTTCTCTTCAGTGTTCAGTTTGCTAACACAGATTTCTGGAAATCTGCATTTTGATACTTCTCAACGCAATGAAGCTTACGGTGACAAAGGAATTATCCTCAGATGAAAACTAGAAGATCTTTCGTAGTAAACTTCTTGGTGATGTGTGAATTCATCTCAGAGAGTTACACTTATGTTTCGCAGCAGTCCATTCACTTTTTGGGAACCTGTGAGGACTTCTTGGATCGCATTGAGCCTACGCTGATAAAGGAAATATCATCAGTTCAAAAGTGAAAGAAGCTTTCTGAGAACTTCTTTGTGATCTGTGAATTCCTCTCAGGTTACAGCTGAGTTCTCAGGAAGCAGTTTGCTAACACTCTTTTCGTGGAATCTGCAAAAGAGATTTGGAGCCCATAGGGGCCCATGTGAAAAAGGAAATATCCTCAGATAATAACTAGAAGAGCTATTAGAGATTGCTTCTGATGTGTGACTTCATCACACAGAGTTCCACCTTCCCTTCTTGGAATAGTTGCTAACTCTGTTATCTTGTGTTCTGCAAAGTGATATTTGGGAGCTCATTGGCTATGGTGAAAAAGGAAATATCCTCAGATCAAACTGGAAAGAAGCCTTCTGAGAAACTGTTTTGATGTGTGAATGCAACTCACAGAGTTTACACGTTTCTCTTCAGTGTTCAGTTTGCTAACACAGTTTCTGGAAATCTGCAATGGGATACTTCTGAACGCAATGAAGCTTACGGTGACAAAGGAAATATCCTCAGATGAAAACTAGAAGAATCTTCGTAGAAACTTTCTTGGTGATGTGTGAATTCATCTCACAGAGTTACACTTATGTTTCATGCATCAGTCCATTATCCCTTTTTTGAGGAACTGAGAAGGAACTTTTGGATCGCATTAAGGCCCTACGCTGATAAAGAAAATATCATCAGTTCAAAAAGTGAAAGAAGCTTTCTGAGAAACTTCTTTTTGATCTGTGCATTTTTCACAAAGAGTTACAGCATAGTTCTCAGGAAGCAGTTTGCTAACACTCTTTTCGTGGAATCTTCAAAGTGAGACTTGGGAGCCCATAGGGGCCCATGGTTTAAAAGGATATATCCTCACATAATAAGTAGAGAGAAGCTTACTGAGAGATTGCTTTCTGATGTGTGACTTCATCACACAGAGTTCCACCTTCCCTTCTTGGAACAGTTTGCTAACTCTGTTATCTTGTGTTCTGCAAAGTGATATTTGGGAGCTCATTGAGCGTTATGGTGAAAAAGGAAATATCCTCAGTTCAAAACTGGAAAGAAGCCTTCCGTGAAACTGCATTTCGATGTGTGAATGCATCTCACAGAGTTACACGTTTCTCTTCAGTGTTCAGTTTGCTAACACAGTTTTCTGGAAATCTGCAAGGGGATACTTGTGAACGCAATGAAGCTTGTGGTGACAAAGTAAATATCCTCAGATGAAAACTAGAAAGAAGCTTTCTTAGAAACTTCTTGGTGATGTGTGAATTCATCTCAGAGAGTTACACTTAGGTTTCCTGAGGCAGTCCATTATGACTGTTTTTGAGGAACCTGAGAAGGAATATTTGGATCGCATTAAGGCCTATGCTGATAAAGGAAATATCATCAGTTTAAAACGTGAAAGAAGCTTTCTGAGAAAATTCTTTGTGATCTGTGAAGTCCTCTCACAGAGTTACAGCTTAGTTCTCAGAAAGCAGTTTGCAAGCTCTCTTTTCGTGGAATCTGAAAAGTCAGATTTGGGAGCCTATAAGGGCCCATGGTGAAAACGGAAATATTCTCAGATAATAACTAGAGAGAAGGTTGCTGAGAGATTGCTTTCTGATGTGTGACTTCATCACACAGAGTTCCACCTTTCCCTTCTTGGAACAGTGTGTTATCTCTGTTATCTTGTGTTTGCAAAGTGATATTTAGGAGCGCATTGAACGCTACGGTGAAGAAGGAAATATCCTCAGATCAAAACTGGAAAGAGGCCTTCTGAGGAACTGCATTTCGATGTGCGACTGCAACTCCCAGAGTTACACGTTTCTCTTCAGTGTTCAGTTTGCTAAAACAATTTCTGGAAATCTGCAATGGGATACTTCTGAACGCAATGAAGGTTGTGGTGACAAAGGAAATATCCTGAGATGAAAAATAGAAAGAAGTTTCGTAGAAACTTCTTGGTGATGTGTGAATTCATCTCACAGAGTTACACTTATGTTTCATGCAGCAGTCCATTATCACTGTTTTTGAGGAAACTGAGAAGGACTTCTTTTGATCGCATTGAGGACTACGCTGATAAATAGAATATCATCAGTTCAAAACGTGAAAGAAGCTTTCTGAGAAACTTCTTTGTTATCTGTGAATTCCTCTCACAGAGTTCCAGCTCAGTTTTCAGGAAGCAGTTTGCTAACACTCTTTTCGTGGAATCTGAAAAGGGAGATATGGGAGCCCATAGGGGCCCATGGTGAAAAAGGAAATATCCTCAGATAATAACTGGAGAGAAATTTGCTGAGAGATTGCTTTCTGACGTGTCACTTCATCACACAGAGTTCCACATTTCCCTTCTTAGAACAGTTTGTAAACTCTGTTAACTTATGTTCTGCAAAGTGATATTTGGGAGCTCATTGAGCGTTATGGTGAAAAAGGAAATATCCTCAGATCAAAACTGGAAAGAAGCCTTCTGTGAAACTGCATTTCGATGTGTGAATGCAACTCACAGAGTTACACGTTTCTCTTCAGTGTTCAGTTTGCTAACACATTTTTCTGGAAATCTGCAATCTAATACTTGTGAACGCAATGAAGCTTGCGGTGACAAAGGAAATATCCTCAGATGAAAACTAGAAAGAAGCTTTGTTAGAAACCTCTTGGCGATGTGTGAATTCAACTCACAGAGTAACACTTATGTTTCATGTAGCAGTCCATTATCACTGTTTTTGAGGAAACTGAGAAGGAATTTTTTGGATCGCATGGAGGCCTATGGGCTTAAAGAAAATATCTTATCAAAATGTGAAAGAAGCTTTCTGATAATCTTCTTTGTTATCTGTGAATTCCTCTCACAGAGGTTCCAGCTGAGTTCTCTGGTAGCAGTTTGCTAACACTCTTTTCGTGGAATCTGCAAAGTGAGATTTGGGAGCCCATAGGGGCCCATGGTGAAAAAGGAAATATCCTCAGATAATAACTAGAGAGAAGTTTGCTGAGAGATTGCTTTCTGATGTGTCACTTCATCGCAGAGCTTTCCCCCTTCCCCTTCTTGGAACATTTTGCTAACTCTGTTATCTTGTGTTCTGCAAAGTGATATTTGGGAGCTCATTGGGCGTATTGGTGCAAAAGGAAATATCCTCAGATCAAAACTGGAAAGAAGACTTCTGAGAAACTGCATTTCAATGTGCGACTGCAACTCCCAGAGTTACACGTTTATTTTCAGTGTTCAGTTTGCTAAAACAATTTCTGGAAATCTGCAATGGGATACTTCTGAACGCAATGAATCTTGCGGTGACAAAGGAAATATCACAGATGAAAAATAGAAAGAAGCTTTCGTAGAAACTTCTTGGTGATGTGTGAATTCATCTCACAGAGTTACACTAATGTTTCATGCAACAGTCCATTATCACTGTTTTGAGGAACCTGAGAAGGACTACTTTGGATCACATTGAGGCCCACGCCGATAAAGGAAATATCATCGGTTCCAAACGTGAAAGACGCTTTCTGAGAAACTTCTTTGTGATCTGTGAATTCCTCTCACAGAGTTACAGCTGAGTTCTCAGGAAGCAGTTTGCTAACATTCTTTTCGTAAAATCTGCAAAGAGAATTTTGGAGCCCTTATGGGCCCATGGTGAAAAAGGAAATATCCTCAGATAATAACTGGAGAGAAGCTAACTGAGAGATTGCTTTCTGAAGTGCGACTTCATCACACAGAGTTCCAACCTTCCCTTCTTCTAACAGTTTGGTAACTCTGTTATCTTGTGCTCTGCAAAGTGATATTTGGGAGTTCATTGGGGGCTATGGTTAAAAAGGAAATAACCTCATATCGAAAATGGAATGAAGCCTTCTGAGAAACTGCATTTTGATGTGTGAATTCAACTCCCAGAATTACACGTTTCTCTTCAGTGTTCAGTTTGATAACACGGTTTTCTGGAAATCTGCAATGGGATACTCCTGAATGCAATGAAGCTTGCGGTGACAAAGGAAATATCCTGAGATGGACACTAGAAAGAAGCTTTGTTAGAAACTTCTTGGTGATGTGTGAATTCATCTCACAGAGTTACACTTATGTTTCATGCTGCAGTCCATTATCACTGTTTTTGAGGAAACTGAGAAAGACTTCTTTGGATCACATTGAGGCCTACAGTGATAAAGGAATTATCATCAGTTCAAAACATGAAAGCAGCTTTCTGAGAAACTGCTTTGTGATTTGTGAATTCCTCTCATGGAGTTACAGCTGAGTTCTCAGGGAGCAGTTTGCTAACACTCTTTTCGTGGAATGTGCAAAGTGATATTTGGGAGCCCATAGGGGTCCATGGTGAAAAAGGAAATTTCCTCAGATAATAACTAGAGAGAAGCTTACTGAGAGATTGCTATCTGATGTGTGACTTCATCACACAGAGTTCCACCCTTCCGTTCATGGAACAGTTTCCGGACTCTGTTATCTTGTTTTCTACAAAGTGATATTTGGGAGCTCATACTGGGCTACAGTGAAAAATGAAATATCCTCAGATCAAAACTGGAAGGAAACCTTTTGTGAAACTGCATTTCGATGTGTGAATGCAACTCACAGAGTTACACGTTTCTCTTCAGTGTTCAGTTTGCTAACACAGTTTTCTGGAAATCTGAAGTGGGATATTGCTGAACGTAATGAAGTTTACGGTGAAAAAGGAAATATCCTCAGATGAAAACTAGAAAGAAGCTTTCGTAGAAACTTCTTGGTGATGTGTGAATTCATCTGAGAGAGTCACACTTATGTTTCATGCAGCAGTCCATTATCACTGTTTTTGAGGAACCGGAGTGGACTTCTTTGAATCGCATTGAGGCCTACGCTAATAACTGGAGAGAAGCTTACTGAGAGATTCTTTCTGATGGGAGAATTCATCACACAGGAGTTCCAACCTTCCCTTCTTGGAACAGTTTGCTAACTCTGATATCTTGTGTTCTGCAAAGTGATATTTGGGAGCTCATTGAGGACTATGGGGAAAAAGGAAATATCCTCAGATCAAAACGGGAAAGAAGCCTTCTGAGAAACTGCATTTCGATGTGTGAATGCAACTCACAGAGTTACACGTTTCTCTTCAGTGTTCAGTTTGCTAACACAGTTTTCTGGAAATCTGCATTGGGATACTTCTGAACGCAACGAAGCTTGAGGTTAAAAAGGAAATATCCTCAGATGAAAACTAGAAAGAAGCTTTGTTAGAAACTTTTTGGTGATGTGTGAATTCATCTCACAGAGTTACACTTATGTTTCATGCAGCAGTCCATTATCACAGTTTTTGAGGAACCTGAGAAGGACTTCTTTCGATCACATTGAGGCCTACGTGAATAAAGGAAATATCTTCGTTTCCAAACGTGAAAGAAGCTTTCTGAGTAACTTCTTTGTGATTTGTGAATTCCATTCACAGAGTTACAGCTTACTTCTCAGGAAGCAGTTTGCTAAGTGTCTTTTCGTGTAATCTGCAAAGTGAGGTTTGGGAGCCCATAGGGTCCCATGGTGAAACATGAAGTGTCCTCAGATAATAACTAGAGAGGAGCTTACTGAGAGATTGCTTTCTGATGGGTGACCTAATAACACAGAGTTCCACCCTTCCTTTCTTGGAATAGTTTGCTAACTCTGTTATCTTGTGTTCTGCAAAGTGATATTTGGGAGCTCCTTGAGGGCTATGGTGAAAAAGGAAATATCCTCAGATCAACTGGAAAGAAACCTTCTGGGAAACTGCATTTCGATGTCTGAATGCAACTCACAGAGTTACACGTTTCTCTTCAGGGTTCTGTTTCCTAACACAGCTTTCTGGAAATCTGCATTGGGATACTTCTGAAAGCAATGAAGCTTGCGGTGACAAAGGAAATATCCTCAGATGAAAACTAGAAAGAAACTTTTTTAGAAACTTCTTGGTGATGTGTGAATTCATCTCACAGAGTTACACTTATGTTTCATGCAGCAGTCAATTATTACTCTTTTTGAGGAACCTGAGAGGACTTCTTTGGATCGCATTGTGGCCTACGCTGATAAAGGAAATATCATCAGTTCAAAACGTGAAAGAAGTCTTCAGGGAAACTTCTTTGTGATCTGTGAATTTCTCTCACGGAGTTACAGCTTAGTTCTCAGGAAGCAGTTTGCTAACACTCTTTTCGTGGAATCTGCAAAGTGAGATTTTGGAGCCCATAGGGGCCCATGGTGATAAAGGAAGTATCATCAGGTAATAACTAGAGAGAAGCTTACTGAGAGATTGCTTTCTGATGGGTGACTTCATCAAACAGTGTTACACCATTCCCTTCTTGAAACAGTTTGCTAACTCTGTTACCTTGTGTTCTGCAAAGTGATATTTAGGAGCGAATTGAAGGCAATGTTGAAAAAGGAAACATCTCAGATCAAAACTGGAAAGCAGCCTTCTGATAAACTGCATTTGGATGTGTGAATTTAACTCATAGATTTGCACGGTTCCCTTCAGTGTTCAGTTTGCTGACACAGTTTTCTGGAAATCTGCAATGGGATACTTGTGAACGCAATGAAGCTTGAGGTGACAAAGGAAATATCCTCAGATGAAAAGTATACAGCAGCTTTCGTAGTAACTTCTTAGTGATGTGCGAATTCATCTCACAGAGTTACACTTATGTTTCACGCAGCAGTCCATTATCACTGTTTTTGCGGAAGCTGAGAAGGAATTCTTTGGATCGCCTTGAGGCCTACGCTGATAAAGGAAATATCATCAATTCAAAATGTGAAAGAAGCTTTCTGAAAAACTTCTTTGTGATCTGTGAATTCCTCACACAGCACTACAGCTGAGTTCTCAGGAAGTAGTTGGCTACCACTCTTTTCGTGGAATCTGCAAAGTGAGATTTGGGAGCCACAAGGGGCCCCTGGTGAAACAGGAAATATACTCAGATAATAAGTGGAGAGAAGCTTACTGAGAGATTGCTTTCTGGTGTGTGACTTCATCACACAGAGTTCCACCCTTCGCTTCTTGGAACAGTTTGCTAAATCTGTTATCATGTGTTCTGCAAAGTGATATTTAGGAGCGCATTGGTGGCTATGGTGAAAAAGGAAATATCCTCAGATCAAAACTGGAAAGAAGACTTCTGAGAAACTGCATTTCGATGTGTGAAATCAATTCCCTGAGTTACACGTTTCCCTTCAGTGCTCAGTTTGCTGACACAGTTTTCTGGAAATCTGCAATGGGATTCTTGTGAACGCAATGAAGGCCTGCTGGTGACAAAGGAAATATCATCAGATGAAAACTAGAAAGAAGCTTTCGGAGAAAATTCTTGGTGATGTGTGACTTCATCTCACAGAGTTACACTTATGTTTCATGCAGCAGTCCATTATCACTCTTTTTGAGGAACCTGAGAGGACATTTTGGATGGCATATTGGCCTATTCTGATATAGGAAATACCATCAGTTCAAAACGTGAAAAAAGCTTTCTGGGAAACTTCTTTGTAATCTGTGAATTTCATTCACAGAGTTACAGCTTAGTTCTCAGGAAGCAGTTTGCTAACAGTCTTTTCGTGAAATCTGCAAAGTGAGATTTGGGAGCCTATAGGGGCCCTTGGTGAAAGAGGAAATATCCTCAGATAATAACTGGAGAGAAGCTTACTGAGAGATTTCTTTCTGAAGTGTGATTCATCACACCGAGTTCCACCCTTCCCTTCTTGGAACAGTTTGCTAACTCTGTTATCTTGTGTTCTGCAAAGTGATATTTGGGAGCTCATTGAGGGCTATGGTGATAAAGGAAATATCCTCAGATGAAAACTAGAAACAATCCTTCTGAGAAACTGCATTTCGATGTGTGAATGCAACTCTCAGAGTTACACGTTTCTCTTCAGTGTTCAGTTTGCCAACTCAGTTTTCTGGAAGTCTGCATTGGGATAATTGTGAACGCTATGAAGCTTGCGGTGACAAAGGAAATAACTTCAGATGAAAACTAGAAAGAAGGTTTGTTAGAAACTTCTTGGTGATGTGTGAATTCATCTCACAGAGTTACACTTATGTTTCATGCAGCAGTCCATTATCACTGTGTTTGAGGAACCTGAGAATGCTTCATTGGATCTCATTGAGGCCTACGCTGATATAGGAAATATCATCAGTTCAGAACGTGAAAGAAGCTTTCTGAGAAACTTCTTTATGATCTGCGAATTCCTCTCACAGAGTTACAGCTGAGTTGTCAGGAAGCAGTTTGCTAACACTCTTTTCGTGGAATCTGCAAAGTGAGATTTGGGAGCCCATAGGGGCCGAAGGTGAAAAAGGAAATATCCTCAGATAATAAGTAGAGAGAAGGTTGCTGAGAGATTGCTTTCTGGTGTGTGACTTCATCACACAGAGTTCCACCCTTCCCTTCTTGGAACAGTTTGCTAACTCTGTTATCTTGTGTTCTGCCAAGTGATATTTCGGAGCTCATTGAGGGCTATGGTATAAAAGGAAATATACTAAGATCAAAACTGGAAAGAAGCCTTCTGCGAACCTGCATTTCGATGTGTGAATGCAACTAAAAGAGTTACATGTTTCTCTTCAGTGTTCAGTTTGCTAACAAAGTTTTCTTTAAATCTGCAATGGGATAGTGGTGAACGCAATGAAGCTTGCGGGGAAAAGGAAATATCCTCAGATGATAATTAGAAAGAAGCTTTGTTAGAAACTTCTTGGTGATGGGTGAATTCATCTCATAGAGTTACACTTGTGTTTCATGCAGCAGTCCATTATCACTGTTTTTGAGGAACGTGAGAAAGACTTCTTTAGATCGCATTGAGGACTACGCTGACAAAGGAAATATCATCAGTTCAAAACGTGAAAGAATCTTTCTGAGAAACTTCTTTGTGATCTCTGAATTTCTCTCACAGAGTTACAGATTAGTTCTCATGAAGCATTTTGCTAACTCTCTTTTCTTGGAATCTGCAAAATGAGATTTGGGAGCCCATAGGGGCCCATGGTGAAAAAGGAAATAACCTCAGATAATAACTAGAGAGAAGGTTATTGAGAGTTTGCTTTATGGTGTGTGACTTCATCACACAGAGTTCCACACTTCCTTTCTTGGAACATTTTACTAACTCTTTTATCTTGTGTTCTGCAAAGTAATATTTGGGAGCTCATTGAGGGCTATGGTGAAAAAGGAAATATCCTGAGATCAAAACTGGAAAGAAGACTTCTGAGGAACTGCGTTTCGATGTGTGAATACAACTCACAGGGTTACATGTTTCTCTTCAGTGTTCAGTTTGCTAACACAGTTTTCTGGTAATCTGCAATGGGATACGTGTGAACGCAATGAAGCTTGCGGTGACAAAGGAAATATCCTCAGATGAAAACTAGAAAGAAGCTTTTGTAGAAACTTCTTTCTGATGTGTGAATTCATCTCAGAGAGTTACACTTATGTTTCATGCACCAGTCCATTATCACTGTTTTTGAGGAACCTGAGAAGGACTTCTTTGGATTGCATTGAGGCCAACGCTGATAAAGGAAATATCAGTTGAAAACGTGAAAGAAGCTTTCTGAGAAACTTTCTCGTGATCGGTGAATTCCTCTCACAGAGTTACAGCTGAGTTATCAGTAAGCCGTTTGCTAACACTCTTTTCGTGGAATCTACAAAGTGAGATTTGGGAGCCCATAGGGGCCCATGGTGAAAAAGGAAATATCCTCAGATAACAACTAGAGGGAAGCTTACTGAGAGATTGCTTTCTGATGTGTGACTTCATCACACACAGTTCCACCCTTCCCTTCTTGGAACAGTTTGCAAACTCTTTTATCTTTGTTTTGTAAAGTGATATTTAGGAGGGCATTGAAGGCTATAGTGAAAAAGGAAATATCCTCAGATCAACACTTTAAAGAAGCCTTTTGAGAAACTGGATTTCGATGTGTAGAATGCAACTCACGGAGTCACACTTTTCTCTTCAGTGTTCAGTTTGCTAAAACAGTTTTCTAGAAATCTGCAATGGGATCCTTCTGAACGCAATGAAGCATGTGGTGACAAAAGAAATATCCTTAGATGAAAACAAGAAAGAAGCTTTCTTAGAAACTTCTTGGTGATGTGTGAACTAATCTCACAGAGTTACACTTATGTTTCGTGCAGCAGTCGATTATCAATGTTTTTCAGGAAACTTAGAAGGACTTCTTTGGATCGCCTTGAGGCCTATGCTTAAAAACGAAATATCATCAGTTCAAAACGTGAAAGAAGCTTTCTGAGAAACTTCTTTGTGATCTGTGAATTCCTCTCACAGATTTACAGCTTAGTTCTCAGGAATCAGTTTGCTAACACTCTGTTCGTGGAATCTGCAAAGTGAGATTTGGGAGCCCTTAGGGCCCCATGGTGAAAAAGTAAATACCCTCACATAATAACTAGAGAGAAGCTTGCTGAGAGATTGCTTTCTGATGTGTGACTTCATCACAAAGGGTTCCACCCTTCCCTTCTTGGAACAGTTTGCTAACTCTATTATCTTGTGTTCTCCAAAGTGATGTTTGGTAGCTCATTGAGGGCTATGGTGAAAAAGGAAATATCCTCACATCAGAACTGGAAAGAAGCCTTCTCTGAAACTGCATTTCAATATATGATTGCAACTCACAGAGTTACACGTTGCTCTTACGTCTTCAGTTTGCAAACACATTTTTCTGGAAATGTGCAATGGGATACTTTTGAACGCAATGAAGCTTGCGGAGACAAAGGATATATTCTCAGATGAAAACTAGAAAGAAGCTTTGTTAGGTACTTCTTGGTGATGTGTGAATTCATCTCACAGAGTGACACTTATGTTTCATGCAGCAGTCCATTATCACTGTTTTTGAGAAACCTGAGAAGGACTTCTTTGGATCGCATTGAGGCCTACGGTGATAAAAGAAATATCATCATTTCAAAACGTGAAAGAAACTTTCTGAGAAACTTCTTTCTGATCTGTCAATTCCACTCACAGATTTACAGCTTAGTTCTCAGGAAGCAGTTTGCTAACACTCTTTTCGTGGAATCTGCAAAGTGAGATTTGGGAGCCCATAGGGGACCATGGTGAAAAAGGAAATATCCTCAGATAATAACTAGAGAGAAGCTTACTGAGAGATTGCTTTCTGGTGTGTGACTTCATCACAAGGAGTTCCACCCTTCCTTCTCGGAACAGTTAGCTAACTCTGTGATCTTGTGTTCTGCAAAATGATATTTGGGATCTCCTTGAGGGCTATGGTGAAAAAGGAATTATCCTCAGATCAAAACTGGAAAAAAGCCTTCTGAGAAACTGCATTTCGATGTGTGAATGCAACTCACAGAGTTACACGTTTCTCTTCAGTGTTCACTTTGCTAACACAGTTTTCTGGAATTCTGTTTTGGGATACTTGTGAACGCAATGAAAGCTTGCGGTTGACAAAGGAAATATCCTCAGATGAAAACTAGAAAGAAGCTTGGTAGTAACTTCTTGGTGATGTGTGAATTCATCTCACAGAGTTACACTTATAGTTTCATGCAGCAGTCCAGTTATCACTGTTTTTGACGAGTACCTGAGAAGGACTCTTTGGATCGCATTGAGGGCCTACGCTGATAAGGAAATATCATCATTTCATTAACGTGAAAGTAACCTTTCTAAGAAACTTCTTCTGATCTTAGTCGAATTCCAACTTCACAGCTTTACAGCTTACGTTCTCAGGCAACAGTTGTTTGCTAACACTCTTTTCGTGGAATCTGCAAGTGGAGATTTAGGTAGAGCCCTAGGTTTCCCATGGTGAAAAGGAAATATCCTTCATATATAACTAGAGAGAATGCTTACTGATAGAGTTGCTTTCTGAGTGTGACTTCATCAACATAGATTTCCACCTCTTCCCTTATCGGTACAGCTTAGCTAACTCTGTTATCTTGGTGCTTCTGCAAAGTGATATTTAGGAACGCATCTGAAGGCTATGGTGAAAAAGGAAATATGCCTCAGATCAAACTGGAAAGAAGCCGTCTGAGAAACTGCATTTTCGATTGTGTAATGCAACTCACAGAGTACACATTTCTCTTCAGTGTTCAGTTGGCTAACACAGTTTCTGGAAATCTGGCAAATCGGATACTTCTGAACGCAATGAAGCATTGCGGTGACAAAGGAAATATCCTCAGATTGAAACTAGAAAGAAGCTTTGTTAGAAACTTCTTGGTGAGGTGTGAATTCATCTCACAAGTTACACTTATGTTTCATGCAGCAGTCCATTATCACTGTTTTTGAGGAAACTGAGAGGACTTCTTTGGATCGCATTGATGCCTACGCTGATAACGGAAATATCATCAGTTCAAAACGTGAAAGAAGCTTTCTGAGAAACTTCTTTGTGATTCTGTGAATTCCTCTCACAGAGTACGAGCTTATTCTCAGGATGCAGATTTCTAACACACTTTCGTGGAATCTGCTAAGTGAGATTTGGGAGGCCATTGGGGCCCATGGTGAAAAACGAAATATCCTCAGATAATAACTAGAGAGAAGCTTACAGAGAGATTGCTTTCTGATGTGTGACTTCATCACACAGAATTCTACCCTTCTCTTCGTGGAACAGTTTGTTAACTCTGTTACCCATGTGTTCTGCCACGTGATATTTGTGAGCTCATTGAGGGCTATGGTGAAAACGGAAATGTCCTCAGAACAAAACTGGAAAGAAGACTTCTGAGAAACTGCATTTCGATGTGTGAATGCAACTCACAGAGTTACGCGTTTCTCTTCAGTGTTCAGTTTGTTAACAGTTTTCTGGAAATCAGCAATGGGATTCTTGTGAACGCAAAGAAGGTTTCATGTGAAAAAGGAAATATCCTCAGATGAAAACTAGAAAGAAGCTTTGTTAGAAACTTCTTGGTGATGTGTGAATTCATGTCACAGAGTTGCACTTATGTTTCTTGCGGCAGTCCATTATCACTGTTTTTGAGGAACCTGAGAAGGACTTCTTTGGATCGCATTGAGGCCTACGCTGATAAAGGAAATATCATCAGTTCAAAACCTGAAAGAAGCTTTCTGGGAAACTTCTTTGTGAATCTGTGAATTCCATTCACAGAGTTACAGCTGAGTTCTCAGGAGGCAGTTTGCTAACACTCTTTTCGCTGGAATCTGCAAAGTGATATTTCGGAGCCCATTGTGGCCCATGGTGAAAAAGGAAATGTCCTCAGATAATTACTGGAGAGAAGCTTACTGACAGATTGCTTTCTGATGTGTGACTTCATCACCAGAGTTCCACCCTTCCCTTCTTGGAACAGTTTGCTAACTCTGTTATCTTGTGTTCTGCAAAGTGATACTTAGAAGCGCATTGAATGCTATCGTGAAAAAGGAAATATCCTCAATGAAAACTGGAAAGAAGCCTTCTGAGAAACTGCATTTCGATGTGTGAATGTAACTCACAGAGTTAAACGGTTCTCTTCAGTGTTCAGTTTGGTAACACAGTTTTCCGGAAATCTGCAATGGGATACTTGTGAACGCAATGAAACTTGATGTGACAAAGGAAATATCCTCAGATGAAAACTAGAAAGAAGCTTTCGTAGAAACTTCTTGGTGATGTGTGAATTCATCTCACAGAGTTACACTTATATTTCATGCAGCAGTCCATTATCACTGTTTTTGAAGTACCTGAGAAGGCTTTCTTTGGATCGCTTCGAGGCCTATGCTGACAAAGGAAATATCATCGGTTGCAAACGTGGAAGAAGCTTTCTGAGAAACTTCTTTGTGACCTGTGAATTCCTGTCACAGAGTTACAGCTGAGTTCTCAGGAAGCACTTTGCTAACACTCTTTTCATGGAATCTGTAAAGTGAGATTTGGGAGCCATAGGGGCCCATGGTGAAAAAGGAAATATCCTCAGATAATAACTGGAGAGAAACTTACTGAGAGATTGCTTTCTGAAGTGTGACTTCATCACACATTGTTTCACGCTTCCCTTCTTGGAACTGTTTGCTAACTCTGTTATCTTGTGTTCTGGAAAGTGATATTTAGCAGCGCATTGAAGGCTATGGTGAAAAAGTAAATACCCTCAGATCAAAACCGGAAAGAAGCCTTCTGAGAAACTGCATTTCGATGTGTGAATTCAACTCACAGAGTTACCACGTTTTCTCTTCAGTGTTCAGTTTGCTACACACGAGTTTTCTGGACGAATCTGGCACGGGGATAGTTGTGAACGCAATGAAGCTTGCCGTGACAAAGGACTATCCTCAGATGAAAACTAGACGATCTTTGTTAGAAACCTTGGTGATGTGTCAATTCATCTCACAGATTACACTTATGTTTCAGCGCAGTACAGTTTCATGTTTTTGAGGAACCTGAGAGGACTTCTTTGGATTCGAATTGAGGCCTACGCTGATAAAGGAAATATCATCAGTTCAAAACGAGAAAGAAGCTTTCTGAGAAACTTCTTGTGTTCTGTGAATTCCCTTCACAGAGTTACAGCTTAATTCTCAGGAAGCAGTTTGCTA
>NC_044562.1:53397934-53438506 GCF_007565055.1 Rhinopithecus roxellana | reverse complement strand
TTGGGAGCGCATGAGGGCTATGGTGAAAAAGCAAATATCCTCCCATAATAACTGGAGAGAAGCTCTCTGAGAAACTGCATTGCCATGTGTGAATGCAACTCACAGAGTTACACGTTTCTCTTCAGTGATCAGTTTGCTAACACAGTTTTCTAGAAATCTGCCATTAGATACTTCATAGCGCAATGAAGCTTACGGTGACAAAGGAAATATACTCAGTGGAAAACTAGAAAGAAGCTTTCTTAGAAACTTCTTGGTGATGTGTGAGTTCATCTCACAGAGTTACACTTATGTTTCGTGGAGCAGTGCATTAACACTGTCTTTGAGGAAACTGAGAAGGGCTTCTTTGGATCGCATTGAGGCCTACGCTGGTAAAGGAAATTTCATCCGTTCAAAACGTGAAAGAAGCTTTCTGAGAAACTTCTTTCTGATCTGTGAGTTCATCTCACAGACTTATAACTTAAACCTCAGGAAGCAGTTTGCTATCACTCTTTTCGTGGAATCTTTAAAGTGATACTTGGGAGCCCATAGGGGCCCATGGTGAAAAAGGAAATCTCCTCACATAATAACTAGAGAGAAGCTTTCTAGAGATTGCTGGAAATATGGTACTAGATTACTTCATAGCGCAATGAACCTTACGGTGACAAAGGAAATATCCTCACGATGCAAACAGAAAGAAGCTTTCTAGAAGCTTCTCTGTGATGTTGTTAATTCATTCTCCTCACAGAGTTACACTTATTTTCTTGGAGCAGTCCATAACACGTCTTTGAGGAACTGAGAGGCTTCTTTGGATCGCATTGAGGCTCTACGCTGATAAGGAAATTTCATCCTGTCAAAAGTGAAAAGAAGTTTCTGAGAACTTCTTTCTGATCTGTGAGTTCATCTCACAGGATTATACCTTTATTCAGGAAGCATTTTGCTAACACTCTTCTTCTCGTGGAATCTGGAAAAGTCATTTGGGAGCCCATAGGCCCCTGGTGAAAAAGGAAATATCCTCACATATTAACAGAGAGCTTTCAGATTTGCTTTCTGATGTGTGACTTCACACAGAGTTCCACCCTTCCCTTCTTGGAACTTTGCTACATGTTGTCGTGGATTCTGCAAATGTTAATTTTGGAGCTCATTGAGGGCTATGGGAACAGAAATATCCTCAGATCAAAACCGGAAAGAAGCCTTCTGAGAAACTGCATTGCATGTGTGAATGCAACTCACAGAGTTCACGTTTCTCTTCAGTGATCAGTTTGCTAACTACAGTTTTCTGAATCTGCAATGGGATACTCTTAGCGCAAAGATTGGTGACAAAGAGTACCTCAGATAAAACTAGAAAGAAGCTTTCTTAGAAACTTCTTGGTGATGTGTATTCATCTCACAGAGTTACACTTTTGTTTCGTGGAGCGGTCATTAACACTGTCTTTGAGGAACTGAAAGTCTTCCTTGGATCGCATTGAGGCTTTACGCTGAAAGGAAATTCATCACGTTCAAAACGTGAAAGAAGCTTTCTGAAAACTTCTTTCTGATCTGTGAGTTCATCTCACCAGACTTAACTTAGACTCAGGAAAGCGTTTGCTAACACTCTTTTCGTGGAATCTGGAAAGTGATATTTGGGAGCCCAAGGGCCGTTGAGAAAAGGAAATATCCTCATAATAACTAGAGGAAGCTTCTGAGAGATTGCTTTCTGGGTGTATTCATACACAGAATTCCACTTCCCTTCTGGAACAGTTTGCTACACTGTTAGTCGTGATACTGCAAAGGTTATTCAGAGCTCATTGGGGCTATGGTAAAAGATATATCAGATTCTGAACATCAACAAGAGAACTCTGCGAAACTCATTGCCATGTGTGAATGCAACTCACACAGTACCCGTTTCTCTTCAGTGATCAGTTGTGTTACCACAGTTTTCTGGAAATCTGCAATGGTGATACTTCTAGAGCATGAAGCTTACGGTGACATAAAGGAAACATCCACAGATGAAAACTAGAAAAAGCTTTCTTAAACTTCTGTGATGTGTGATTCATCTCACAGAGACATTATGTTTCGTGAGCAGTCCATTAACCTGTCTTTGAGGAACCTGAGAAGGATCTTCTTGGATCGCATTGAGGCCTACGCTGATAAGCGAATTTTCATCCGTTCCAAACATGAAAGAAGCTTTCTGAAAATTCTTTCTGATCTGTGAGTTCATCTCACAGCACTTAATAACTTAACTTTCAAAGCTTTGCTAACCTTTTCGTGGAATCTGGAAAGTGATATTTGGGAGCCCATAGGGGCGCATGGTGAAAAGAAATATCCTCACATTAATATAGAAGAAGCTTTGAGAGATTGCTTTCTGATTTTGACTTCATCACACAGAGTTCCACCCTTCCCTCTTGGAACTTCTAACTCCGTTGTCGGATTCTCAAAGGTGTATTTTGGGAGTCAATGAGGCTATGGTGAAAAGAAATACCTCACATCAAACTAAAGAGAAGACGTTTGAGAAACTGCATTGCCATGTGTGAACTGCATCACAAGTTACACGTTTCTCTTCATTGATCAGTTTGTAACGACATTTTCTGGAAATCTGCAATTAGATACTTCATAGCGCAAAGAACCTTGTGGTGAAAGAAAATCCAGATGAAAACTAGAAAGAAGCTTCTTAGAAACTTCTGGTGATGTGTGAATTCATCTCACAGAGTACACTTTGTTTCGAGGAGCATCTTAACACTGTCTTGGAGGAACCTGAGAAGGCTTCTGGATGTTGAGGCCTACGCTGATAAGGAAATTTCATCCGTTCAAACGTGAAAGAAGCTTTCTGAGAAAACTTCTTTATCTGTGAGTTCTCTCACAGGCTTATACCTAGACTTCAGGAAGCAGTTGCTAACCTCTTTTCGTGGAATCTGGAAAGTGATATTTGGAGCCCAATGGGCCTATGGTGAAAAGGACATATCTTCACATAATAACTAGAGAGAAGCTTCTGAGAGATTGCTTTCGTGATGTTGACTTCATCCACAGACGTTCCACCCTTCCCTTCTGGGAACAGTTTGCTAACTACTGTTGTCGGTTCTGCAAAGTATTTGGAGCTCATTTGAGGCATGGTAAAAAGGAAATATCCTCAGCATAATAACGAGAACCTTCTGAGAACGGCATTCGCCATGTGAATGCAACTCACAGACTACACGTTCTCTTCAGTGTCAGTTTTGCTACTAATTTTCTGGAAATCTGCAATGGGATACCTTTAGCGCAATGATCTGCGGTGACTAAGGAAACCACCGATGAAATAGAAAGAAGCTTGCTAGAAACTTCTTGGTGATGTGTGAATTCATCTCACAAGTTACACTTATGTTTCAGTGCGGCAGTCCATTACACTGTTTGAGGAACCTGAGAAGGATTCTTGATCGCTAGGCTACGCTGATAAAGGAAATTCCTCGTTCAAAACGTGAAAGAAGCTTTCTGAGAAACTTCTTTGTGATCTGTGAGTTCTCTCACACACTACTTAGACTCAGGAAGCAGTTTAACAACACTCTTTTCCGTGGAACTGAAGTATATTGGGACCCAAGGCCCATGGTGAAGAAAGGAAATATCCTCATAATAACAGAGAAAGCTTTCTGAGAGATTGCTTCTGAGGTGTGACTTCATCACACAGAGTTCCACCCTTCCTTCTGGAACAGTTGCTAACACGTTTGTGGATTTGCAAGGTATATTTGGGAGCTCATGAGGGCTATGGTGAAAAAGGAAATATCCCAATAAAACAACTGAAAGAAGCTTCTGAGAACTGCATGCATGTGTGAATGCAACTCACAGAGTTACACGTTTCTCTTCAGTGATCAGTTTGTTAACACAGTTTTCTGGAAATCTGCAATGTGATATTCAACGCAATGAAGCTTACGTGACAAGGAAATACCAAGATAGAAAACTAGAAAGAAGTTTTTAGATACTTCTGGGAGATTTGTGAATCATCTCACAGAGTTACACTTATGTTTCATGGAGCAGTCCTTATCACTGTTTTGAGGACCCTGAGAAGGCTTCCTTGGATCGCACGGACCTACGATGAAAAGGAAATTCATCACGTTCAAAACGTGAAAGAAGCTTCTGAGAACTTTCTTTCTTGGATTGTTGAGTTCATCTCACGACTTAAACTTGATCAGGAAGCAGTTTGCTAACCTCTTTTCGTGGAATCTGAAAGTGATGTTGGAGCCCTGGGGCCCATGGTGAAAAAGGAAAATATCCTCACAATAAAACTAAGAGAGCTTTCTGAGAGATGCTTTCTGATGTGTGACTTCATCACACCAGTTCCACCCTTCCTTCTTGAACAGTTTGCTAACTACTGTTTCGATTCTGGCAAAGGATATATTTGGAGCTCTTGAGCTATGGGTGAAAAAGGAAAAATCCTCAGTCAAACTAAAGAAGCTTCTGAGAAACTGCATTGATGTGAATGCAACTCACAGAGTTACAGTTTCTCTTCAGTGTCAGTTTGCTAACAAGTTTCTGGAAATCTGCAATGGATACTCTAGCGCAATGAAGCTTCGGTGACAAAGGAAAATCCTCAGATGAAACTAAGAAAGACATTCGTAGAAACTTCTTGGTGATGTGTGAATTCATCTCACAGAGTTTACACTTATGTTTCTGAGCATCCATTATAACACGTTTTGAGAACCTGAGAAGGCTTCCTGGATCGCATGAGGCTACGCTGATAAAGCATTTATCCTTTCAAAACGTGAAAGAGCTTTCTGAGAAACTTCTTTCTGATCTGTGAGTTCATCTCACAGCTTATACTAGACTCAGGAAGCAGTTTGCTAACACTCTTTCGTGAATCTGAAGTGATATTTGGCCTAGGGGCCATGGTGAAAAAGGAATATCCTCACATATATAGAGAGAAGCTTTCTGAGAGATTGCTTTCTGAGTGTGACTTCATCAACAGAGTTCCACCCTTCCCTTCTTGGAACAGTTTGCTACAACTGTTGTCGTGGACTGCAAAGGTATATTTGGGAGCTCTTTTGTGGGCCTAGGGAAAAAGGAAAAATCCTCAGCATATAAACTGGAAAGAGATTTTCTGAAAACTGCATTGCCATGTGAATGCAACTCACAGAGTTACACGTTCTCTTCAATTGATCAGTTTGCTACACAGTTTTCTGGAAATCTGTCAATGGGTCCTCTTAGGCAAGAAGCTTGACGGTGAATGAAATATCTCAGATGAAACTAGAATAAAAGCTTGTAGAAACTTCTTGGTGATGTGTGAATTCATCTCACAAGTTACAACTATGTTCGTGAGCAGTCCTACACTGTCTTTAGGAATCTGAAAAGGGCTTCTTGGAGCTTGAGGCCCTACTGAAAAGGAAAATTCATCCGTTCAAAACGTGAAAGAATTTCTGAGAAACTCTTTCTGATCGTGGATCCTCACAGACTTAACTTAGACTCAGGAAGCAGTTTGCTAACACTCTTTCGTGGAATCTGGAAGTGATATTTGGGAGCCCATAGGGCCCATGGTGAAAAGAAATATCCTCAGCATAATAACTAGAGAGAAGCTTCTGAGAGATTGCTTCTGATGTGTGACTTCATCACACAGATTCCCCTTCCCTTCTTGGAACAGTTGCTAACTCTGTTTCTGTGTTCTGCAAGGTTATTTCAGCTCTTGACAGATGGTGAAAAAGGAAATATCCTCAGATCAAACGTGAAAGAAGCCTTCTGAGAACTGCATTGCCGTGTGAATGAACTCACGAGGTACACGTTTCTCTTCAGTGATCATTTGCTAAACTAGTTTCTGGAAATCTGCAATGATATTCTAAGCGCATGAACTTACGGTGACAAAGGAAATATCCTCAGATGAAAACTAGAAAGAAGCTTTCTAAACTTCTGGTGATGTGTGAATTCATCTCACAGTAGTTCACTTATGTTTCATGGAGCAGTCCATTAACACTGTTTTGAGACCTGAAGAAGCTTCTTGGATCGCTTGAGCCTACGCTGATAAAGGAAATTTCATCCGTTCAAAACGTGAAAGAAGCTTTCTGAAAACTTCTTTCTGATTGTGAGTTCATCTCACAGAGTTATAATTAGACTTCAGAAGCAGTTTGCTAACACTCTTTCGTGAATCTGCAAAGTGTATTGGGCCCATGGGCCATGGTGAAAAAGGAAATTCCTCACATAATAACTAGAGAGAAGCTTCTGAGAGATTCTTTCTGATGTGTGACTTCAATCACCGAGTTCACCACCTTCCCTTCTTGGAACAGTTTGCTAACACTGTTTTCGTGGATTCTGCAAAGGTATATTTGGGAGCTCATTGAGGGCATATGGTGAAAAAGGAAATATCCTCAGATCAAAACTGGAAAGAAGCTTCTGAGAAACTGCATTGCGAGTGTGAAACGCCTCCAGAGTATCACGTTTCTCTTCAGTGATCAGTTGTCTAACAGTTTTCTCGGAAATCTCAATAGATACTTCATACGCAATGAACTTACGGTGACAAAGGAAATCCTCAAATGAAAACTAGAAGAAGCTTTCTAGAAACTTCTTGGTGATGTGTGAATTCATCTCACAGAGTTACACTTATGTTTCAGTGGAGCAGTCCATTATCACTGTCTTTGGAGGACCTGAGAAAGGGCTTCCTTGGATAGCATTGAGGCCTACGCTGAAAAGGAAATTTCATCTCCAAAACGTGAAAGAAGCTTTCTGAGAAACTTCTTTCTGATCTGTGATTCTCTCCAGACTTAAATTAG
This sequence comes from Rhinopithecus roxellana, assembly GCF_007565055.1. Classification (NCBI taxonomy): domain Eukaryota; kingdom Metazoa; phylum Chordata; class Mammalia; order Primates; family Cercopithecidae; genus Rhinopithecus; species Rhinopithecus roxellana. The sequence continues at coordinate 53,431,829 of NC_044562.1, read as the reverse complement.
ACTCAGAAGCAGTTTGCTAACACTCTTTTCGTGGATCTGGAAAGGATATTGGGAGCCCATAGGGGCCCATGGTGAAAAAAAATCCTCACATAATAACTAGAGAAAGCTTTCTGAGAGATTGCTTTCTGAGTGTGACTTCATCACACAGAGTTTCCACCTTCCCTTCTTGGAACATTTGCTAACACTGTTGTCTGTGATTCTGCAAACTATATTTGGATGCTATTGAGGGCTATGAGAAGAGGAAATATCCTCAATAAAACTGGAAGGACTTCTGGAAACTGCATTGCATGTGAATGCAACCTCACAGAGATACATTTCTCTTCAGTGTTCAGTTTGCTAACAAGTTTTCTGGAAATCTGCAATGGATACCTCTTAGCGCAATGAAGCTTTGGTGACAAAGGAAATACCTCAGATGAAAACTGAAAGAGCTTTCGTAGAAACTTCTTGGTGATGGTGTGAATTCATCTACAAGTTACACTTATGTTTCATGGAGCAGTCCATTATCACTGTCTTTGAGGAACCTGAGAAGGGCTTTTGGGCTCCTTGAGGCTACACTGATAAGGAAATTTCAATCGTTCAAAACGTAAAGAAGCTTTCTGAGAAACTTCTTTCTGATCTGTGAGTTCATCTCACAACTTATAACGTAGACTTCAGAAGCAGTTGCTAACTCTTTTTCGTGGAATCTGGAAAGTGATTTGGGAGCCCATAGGGCCCTGGTGAAAAAGGAAATATCCTCACATAATAACTAAGAGAAGCTTTCTGAGAGATTGCTTTCTGATGTGACTTCATCACACAGAGTTCCACCCTCCCTCTTGGAACAGTTGCTAACTCTGTTTGTGTGATTCTGCAAAGGTATTTGGGATCATTGAGGGCTAGTGAAAAAGGAAAATCCTCAAGATCAAAACTGGAAGAAGCCTTCTGAGAAACTGCTTGCCATGAGGTGCACTCACAGAGATAGACGTTTCTCTTCAGTGATCAGTTTGTAACAGTTTTCTGGAAATCTGCAATTAGATATTCATAGCGCAATGAACTTACGGTGACAAAGGAAATATCCACAGATGAAAACTAGAAAGAAGCTTTCTTAGAAACTTCTGTGATGTGTGAATTCATCTCACAGAGTTACACTTATGTTTTGTGGAGCAGTCCATTAACCTGTCTTGAGGAACTGAGAAGGGCTTCTTTGGAGCACTGAGGCTCCGCTGATAAAGTAATTTCATCCGTTCAAACGTGAAAGAAGCTTTCTGAGAAACTTCTTTCTGACTATGAGTTCATCTCACAGACTATAACTTAGACTTCAGGAACAGTTTGCTAAACTCTTTTCGTGGAACTCTGGAAAGTGTATTGGAGCCCATAGGGGGCCCATGGTGAAAAAGGAAATATCCTCACATAAAACTAGAGAAGCTTCTGAGAGATTGCTTTCTGATGTGTGACTTCATCACACAGATTCCACCCTTCCTTCTTGGAACAGTTTGCTAACGGTTGTCTGGATTCTGCAAAGATATTTGGGAGCTCATTGAGGGCTTGGTGAAAAGGAAATATCCTCATAAAAAACTGAGAGAAGCCTTTCTGAGAAACTGCATTGCCATGGTGAATGCAACTCACAGAGTTACACGTTTCTCTTCGTGATCAGTTGTAGTTAACTAGTTCCTGGAAATCTGCAATAGATACTTCAAGCGCAATGAACCTTACGGTGACAAGGAAATATCCCAGATGAAAACTAGAAGAGCTTTCTAGAAACTTCTTGGTGATGTTGAATTCATCTCACAGAGTTGCACTTATGTTTCGTGGAGCAGTCCATTACCACGTTTTGAGGAACCTGAGAAGGGCTTCCTTGTCTGCATTGAGCCTACGCTGATAAGGAAATTTCATCCGTTCAAAACGGAAAGAAGCTTTCTGAGAACTCTTTCTGATCTGTGAGTTCATCTCACAGACTTATAACTACTGACTTGTTCAGGAAGCGTTTGCTAAACCCTTTTTCGTGAATCTGGAATGATATTTGGACCCATAGGGGCCCATGGTGAAAAAGGAAATCTCCTCACATAACTACAGAAAGCTTTCTGAGAGATTGCTTTCGATGTGACTTCATCACACAGAGTTCACCCTTCCCTTCTTGAAGCAGTTTCCTAACACTGTTGTCGTGGATTCTGAAAGGATATTTGGAGCGTCATTGAGGCTATGTTGAAAAGGAAATATCCTCAATCAACGGAAAGAAGCTTCTGAGAAACTGCATGTCCTGGTGAATGCAACTCACAGAGTTCACGTTTCTTTCAGTGATCGTTTCTAACAAGTTTCTGGAAATCTGCAATGGGATACTTCTTAGCGCATGAAGCTTATGGTGACAAGGAATACCCAGATGAAAACTAGAAAGAAGCTTTCTTGTAGAAACTTCTGGTGATGTGTGAATTCATCTCACAAGTTACACTTTGTTTCGTGACAGTCCATTAACCTTTCTTTGGAACCTGAGAAGTTCTCTTGGATCGCATAGAGCCTACTGATAAGGAAATTTCATGCGTTCAAAAGTGAAAGAATTTCTGAGAACTTCTTTCTGATCTGTGAGTTCATCTCACAGACTTATACTTAACTTCAGAAGCAGTTTGCTAACACTCTTTTCGTGGAATCTGGAAAGTGGATATTGGGACCCATGGGGCCATGGTGAAAAAGAAATATCCTCACATAATAACTAGAGAGAAGCTTCTGAGATTGCTTTCTGATGTGTGACTTCATCACAGAGTTCCACTTCCTTCTGTGAACAGTTTCTAACCTGTTGTCGTGATTCTGCAAAGGTATATTTGAGCTCATTGAGGGCTATGGTAAAAAGGAAATATCCACATAAAACTGAAAGAGAACTTCTGAGAAACTGCATTGCATGTGTGAATGCAACTCACAGAGTTACACGTTTCTCTTAGTGATCAGTTTGCTAACAACAGTTTTCTGGAATCTGCAATGGATACTTAGCGCATGAACTTTGGTGACAAAAGTATCCTCAATGAAAACTAGAAAGAACTTTCTAGAAACTTCTTGGTGTGTGTGAATTCACTCACAGAGTTACACTTAGTTTCTGGAGCAGTCCATATACACTTTCTTTGAGAACTGAGAAGGGCTTCTTTGGATCGCAGGGCTACGCGATAAAGGAAATTTCATCCGTTCAAAACGAAAAAGCTTTATGAGAAACTTCTTTTGATCTGGAAGTTCTCTCACAGATTATAACTTGATCTCAGGAAGCAGTTTGCTAACACTCTTTCGTGGAATCTGGAAGTATATTTGGGAGCCCTAGGGGCCCATGGTGAAAAAGGAATATCCTCACAAATAACATAGAGAGAACTTTCTGGAGATTGCTTTCTGATGGTGACTTCATCACACAGAGTTCCACCTTCCTCTCTGGAACAGTTGCTAACCTGTTTCGTGTTCTGCAAAGGTATATTTGGGAGCTCATTGAGGGCTATGGTGAAAAAGAAAAATCCTCATAAAAACTGGAAGAAGACTTCTGAGAAACTGCATTGCCTGTGTGAATGCAACTCACAGATTACAGTTTCTCTTCAGTGTCAGTTTGCTAACAGTTTTCTGAAATCTGCAATGGGATACTCTTAGCGCAATGAACTTACTTGCCAAGAAATATCCTCAGATGAAAACTAGAAAGAAGCTTTCTTAGAAACTTCTTGGTGATGTTGAATTCATCTCACAGAGTTCCACTTATGTTTCATGGAGCAGTCCATTAACTTGTTTTGAGGACATGAGAAGGGCTTCTTTGGATCGCATTGAGGCTACGCTGATAAAGGAAATTTCACGTTCAAAACGTGAAAGAAGCTTTCTGAAGAAATTTCTTTCTGATCTGTGAGTTTCTCACAGGCTTTACTTAGACTTCAGAAGCAGTTTGCTAACACTCTTTCGTGGAATCTGAAGTGATTTGAGAGCCCTTAGGGCCATGGTTAAAAGGAAATCCTCATAATAACTAGAGAAGCTTCTGAGAGATTGCTTTTCTGATGTGTGACTATCATCACACAGAGTCCACCCTTCCCTTCTTGGAACAGTTTGCTAACACTGTTGTCGTGGATCTGCAAGGTATTTTGGGAGCTCATGAGAGTCTATGGTGAAAAAGAAATATCCTCAATAATATTAAAAGAAGCTTTCTGAGAAAGCATTGGCCATGTGATGCACTCGACAGATTACACGTTTCTTCAGTGATCAGTTTGTTAACACAAGTTTTCTGGAAATCTGCAATTGATACTTCAATCGCATGAACTTCGTGACAAAGGAAATATCCGATGAAAACTAAGAGCTTCTTAGACTTCTTGGTGATGTGTGATTCATCTCACAGAGTTACCTTATTTTCTGCGGCAGTCCATTAACACTGTCTTTGCGGACCTGAGAAGGGCTTCTGATCGCTTTGCCTACGTGATAAAGGAAATTTCATCTTTCAAAACGTGAAAGAAGCTTTCTGAGACTCTTGCTGATTCGTGTGTTCTATCCGAGTTATAACTTAGACTCAGGAAGCATTTGCTAACACTCTTTTTCGGATCTGGAAATGATATTTGGGACCATGGGCCATGGTGAAAAAGGAAATATCCTCACATAATAACGAAGGAATCTTCTGAGAGATTGCTTTCTGATGTGTGACTTCATCACACAGAGTTCCACCCTTCCTTCTTTGGAACATTTGCTAACACTGTTGTCGTGATCTGCAAGGTACTATTTGGAGCTCATGAGGCTATGGTGAAAAAGGAAATATCCTCAATAAAACTAAAGAGAAGCTTTCTGTAGAAACTGCATTGCATGTGTGAATGCAACTCACAGAGTTACACGTTCTCTCAGTGTCAGTGTAACACGTTTTTCGAAATCTGAATTATACTTCATGCGCAATGAAGCTTACGGTGACAAAGGAAATCCAGATGAAAACTAGAAAGAAGCGTTGTAGACTTCTGGTGAGTGTGAATTCATCTCACAGAGTTACACTTATGTTTTGGAGCGTCCATTAACACTGTCTTTGAGGAACTGAGAGGCTTCTTGGATCATTGAGGCCTACGCTGATAAAGGAACATATCATCGTTCAAACGTGAAAGAAGCTTGAAACTTTCTACTGTGAGTTCATCTCACAGACTTAAATTTGACTTCAGAAGCAGTTTGCTAACACTCTTTTCGTGGAATCTGAAGTGAATTGGGAGCCCTTAGGGCCCATGTGAAAAAGGAATATCCTCAATAACTAGAGAGAAGCTTCTGAGAGATTGCTTTCTGATGTGTGACTTCATCACACAGAGTTCCACCCTTCCCTTCTTGGAACAGTTTGCTAACACTGTTATGTCTGGATTCTGCAAAGTGATAATTTGGGAGCTCATTGAGGGCTATGGTGAAAAAGGAATATCCTCAGATCAAAACTGGAAAGAAGCCTCTGAGAAACTGCATTGCGCATGAGTGAATGCAACTCACAGAGTTACACGTTTCTCTTCAGTGATTCAGTTTGCTACAAGTTTTCTGGAAATCTGCAATGGGATACTTTATAGCGCAATGAAGCTTAGTGCAAAGAAAATATCCTCAGATGAAAACTAGAAAGAAGCTGTTAGAAACTTCTTGGTGATGTGTGATTCATCTCACAGAGTTACCTTATGTTTCGTGAGCAGTCCATTACACTGTTTTGAGGAACCTGAGAAGGACTTCTTGGATCGCATTGAGGCCTACGCTGATAAAGGAAATTCATCCTTCAAAACGTGAAAGATCGTTCTGAGAAACTTCTTTCGATCTGTGATTCATCTCACAGACTTAAGCTAGACTTCAGGAAGCAGTTGCTACACCTTTTCGTGGAATCTGAAAGTGATATTTGGGAGCCCTAGGGCCCAGGTGTGAAAAAGGAAATATCCTCACATAATAACTAGAGGAAGCTTCTGAGAGATTGCTTTCGATGTGTGACTTCATCAAATCCAAGTTCCACCCTTCCCTTCTTGGAACAGTTTGCTAACACTGTTGTCGGATCTACAATGTATTTGGAGTCATTGAGGGCTATGGGAAAAGGAATATCCTCAGATCAAATGGAAAGAAGCCTTCTGAGAAACTGCATTGCCATGTGTGAATGCAATCCAGAGTTACACGTTTCTCTTCAGTGATCAGTTGCTAACACAGTTTTCTGGAATGCAATGGGATACTCTTACGCAATGAAGCTTACGGTACAAAGGAATATCCTCAGATGAAAACTGAAGAAGCTTTTCTGAAACTTTCTTGTGATTGTGAATTCACTCACAAAGTTACACTTAGTTTTCATGGAGCAGTCCATTATCACTGCTTTGAGGAACTGAGAAGGGCTTCTTGGATCGCATTGGAGCTACGTGATAAAGGAAATTTCATCCGTTCAAAACGTGGAAGAAGCTTTCTGAGAAACTTCTTTGTGTCTGTGAGTTCCATCTCACAGACTTACGTAGACTTCAGAACATTTGCTAACACTCTTTTCGTGGAATCTGGAAGTGATATTGAGCCCATAGGGCCATGGTGAAAAAGGAAATATCCTCAATAAATAACTAGAAGAGCTTTCTGAGAGATTGCTTTCTGATGTGTGACTTCATCACACAGAGTCCCACCCTTCCCTTCTTGGAACGGTTTGCTAACACTGTTGTCGTGTTCTGCAAGGTAGATTTGGCGACATTGAAGGCTATGGTGAAAAAGGAAATATCCCAATCAAAAACTGAAAGAAGCCTTCTGAGAAACTGCATTTGCCATGTGTGAATGCAACTACAAGTTAACGTTTCTCTTCAGTTGATCAGTTTGCTAACACAGTTTTTCGGAAATCTGCAATGAGATACTTTATACGCAATGAACCTTGGTGACAAAGGAAATATCCACCAGATGAAAACTAGAAAGAAGCTTTTAGAAACTTCTGGTGATGTGTAATTCATCTCACAGAGTTACACTTATGTTTCGATGCAGCAGTCCATTAACTGTTTTGAGGAACCTGAGAAGGACTTTCTTGGATCGCATTGAGGCTACGCTGATAAAGGAAATTTCAGTCAAAACGTTAAGAAGCTTTCTGGAAACTTCTTCTGATCGTGAGTTCTCTCACAACTTATAACTAGACTTCAGGAGCAGTTTGCTAACACTCTTTTCGTGGAATCTGGAAGTGAATTGGGAGCCATAGGGGCCCATGGTGAAAAAGGAATATCCTCCTAACAACTAGAGAGAAGCTTTCTGAGAGATTGCTTCTGATGTGGTGACTTCATCACACGAGTTCCACCTTCCCTTCTTGGAACAGTTTGCTAACACTGTTGTCGTGGATCTGCAAGAGATTTGGAGCTCTATGACTATGGTGAAAAAGGAAATACTCACATAAAACTAAAGAGAAGCTTTCTGAGAAACTGCATGCCATGTGTGAATGCAACTACCAAAGTTACACGTTTCTCTTCAGTGATCAGTTTTGCTAACAAGTTTTCTGGAAATCTGCAATTAGATACTTCATTGCGCAATGAACCTTTCGGTGACAAAGGAAATATCCTCAGATGAAAACTAGAAAGAAGCTTTCTTAGAAACTTCTTGGTATGGTGAATTCATCTCACAGAGTTACACTTATTTTTCGGAGCAGTCCATTAACACTGTTTAGGAACCTGAGAAGGCTTCTTGGATCGCATTGAGCCATGCTGAAAAGGAAATTTCATCGTTCAAAACGTGAAAGAACTTTCTGGAGAACTTCTTTCTGATCTGTGAGTTCCATCTCACAGACTTAAGCTTAGACTTCAGGAAGCAGTTTGCTACACTCTTTTCGTGGAATCTGCAAAGTGATATTTGGGAGCCCATAGGGGCCCATGTGAAAAAGGAAATATCTCACAAATAACTAGATAGAAGCTTCTGAGAGATTGCTTTCTGATGTGTGCTTCATCACACAGAGTTCACCACTTCCCTTCTTGAACATTTTGCTAACGCTTTTGTCGTGATTCTGCAAAGGTATATTTGAGCTCATGAGGGCTATGGTGAAAAAGGAAAATTCCTCAACATAAACTAAAGAGAAGCTTTCTGAGAAACTGCATTGCATGTGTGAATGCACTACGATTTACAGTTTCTCTTCAGTGATCAGTTTGTTAACACAGTTTTCTCTGAAATCGCTTAGATCTTCAACGCAATGAACTTACGGTGACAAAGGAATATCCATAGATGAAAACTAGAAGAAGCTTTCTTAGAAACTTCTTGGTGAGTGTGAATTCATCTCACAGAGTTCACTTATGTTTCTGGAGCAGTCATTAACACTGTCTTAAGGAACTGAGAAGGCTTCTTGGATCGCATTGATGCTACGCTGATGAAGGAAATTTCATCCGTTCAAAACGTGAAAGAAGCTTTCTGAGAAACTTCTTTCTGATCTGTGTTCATTCACAGATTATAACGTAGACTCAGGACAGTTGTGCTACACTCTTTCGTGGAATCTGAAAGTGATTCGGGAGCCCATAGGGCCCATGGTGAAAAGAAAATTCCTCAGCATAATACTATAGAGAAGCTTCTGAGAGATTGCTTTCTGATGTGTGACTTCATCACACAGAGTTCCACCCTTCCCTTCTTGGAACAGTTTGCTAACTACTGTTGTCGTTTGATTCTACAAAGGTATATTTGGGGCTCATTGAGGGCTATGGTGAAAAAGGAAATATCCTAGAATCAAACTGGAAAAAAGCCTTCTGAGAACTGCATTGCATGAGTGAATGCAACTCACAGAGTTACACGTTTCTCTTCAGTGATCAGTTTGCTACACTTTTCTGGAAATCTGCAATGGGATACTTGACGCAATGAAGCTTACGTGACAAAGGAAATATCCAGATGAAAACTAGAAAGAAGCTTTCTAGAAACTTCTTGGTGATGTGTGAATTCATCTCACGAGTTACACTTATGTTTCGTGCAGCAGTCCATTAACACTGTTTTTGAGGAACCTGAGAGGCTTCCTTGGATCGCTTGAAGGCCCGCTGATAAAGGAAATTTCATCCGTTCAAACGTGAAAGAAGCTTTTCTGAGAAACTTCTTGCTGTCTGTGAGTTCATCTCACAGACTTATAACTTGACTTCAGGAAGCAGTTTGCTAACACTTTTTTCGTGGACTGAAGTGATATTTAAGCCCATAGGGGCCCTGGTGAAAAAGGAATATCCTCACATAATAACTAAGAGAAGCTTCTGAGAGATTGCTTTCTATTGTGACTTCATCACACAGAGTTCCACCCTTCCCTTCTTGGAACAGTTGCTAACACTTTGTGGATTCTGCAAGGTCTATTGGGGGCTCATTGAGGGCTATTGGTGAAAAAAGGAAATATCCTCAGATCAAACTGGAAAGAAGCCTTCTGAGAAACTGCATTTCATGGGTAATCAATCACACAGATTTACACGTTTCTCTTCAGTGACCAGTTTACACATTTTCTGGAAATCTGCAATGATCACTTCTAGCGCATGAACTAACCTTGACAAAGGAAATATCCACAGATGAAAACTAAAAGAACTTTCTTAGAACTTCTGGTGATGGGTGAATTCATCTCACAGAGTTACACTTATGTTCGTGAGCAGTCCATTACCATGTTTGAGAACCTGAGAAGGCTTCCTTGATCGCTTAGGCTACGCTGAAAAGGAAATTCATCCGTTCAAAACGTGAAGAACTTTCTGAGAAACTTCTTTTGATCTGTGAGTTATCTCACAGACTTAACGTAGACTTCAGGAAGCAGTTTGCTAACACTCTTTTCTGGAATCTGGAAGTGAATTTGGAGCCCATAGGGCCCATGGTGAAAAAGGAAAATCCTCAGTAATAATAGAGAGAAGCTTTCTGAGAGTTGCTTTCTGATGTTTGACTTCATACACAGAGTTCAACCCTTCCCTTCTTGGAACGTTTGCTAACACTGTTGTCTGGATTCTGCAAAGTGTATATTGGGAGCTCATTGGGGCTATGGTGAAAAAGGAAATACCCTCACATAATACTGAAAGAAGCTTTATTGAAACTGCATTGCCATGTGTGATGAACTCACAGAGTTACACGTTTCTCTTCAGTTATCAGTTTGTTCACAAGATTTGGAAATCTGGCAATTAGATACTTCAACGCAATGAACTTACGGTGACAAAAGAACCCCAGATGAAAACTAGAAAGAAGCTTTCTAGAAACTTCTTGTTGTGTGAATTCATCTACAGGTTACACTTATGTTTCGTGCGAGCTCCCATTAACACTGTCTTTGAGAACCGTGAGAAGGGCTTCCTGGATCGCATTGAGGTACGCTGAGAGGAAATTTCATCGTTCACAAACGTAAAGAAGCTTTCTGAAACTTATCTCTTGGAGCTCATTCACAGACTTATACTGATTCTCAGGCAAGCTTTGCTAACACTCTTTCGTGGAATCTGAAGAGATTTGGAGCCCATAGGCCATGGTAAAAAGGAAATTCCTCAGCATAATAACTAGAGAGAGCTTCTGAAGATTGCTTTCTGATGTGTGACTTCATCACATAGTTCCACTTCCCTTTCTGGCAGTTTTCTAACACTGTTGTCGTGGATCTCTGCAAAGTATATTTGGAGCTCTTGAAGGGCTAGGTGAAAAGGAAATATCCTCAGATCAAAACTGGAAAGAAGCTTCTGAGAAACTGCATTCGCATGTAGTGAATCAATCACAGAGTTACACGTTTCCTTCATGATCAGTTTGTTAACACAGTTTTCTGAAATCTGCATAGGATACTTCAGGCAATGAACCTTTACTGTGACAAGAATATCATAGTGAAAACTAGAAAGAACTTTCTTAGAAACTTCTTGGTGATGTGAATGAATCTCACAGAGTTACACTTGGTTCCGTGGAGCAGTCCCATTAACACTGTCTTTGAGGACCTGAGAAGGGTCTTCCTGATCATATTGAGGCCTACGCTGAAATGGAAATTTCATCGTTCAAACGTGGAAAGAACTTCTGAGAAACTTTTCGATCTGTGAGTTCCCAGGCTTAACTTAGCTTAGGAAGCAGTTGCTAACACTCTTTTCCTGGAATCTGAAAGTGATATTTGGGAGCCTAGGGGGCCCATGGTGAAAAAGAATATCCTCACATAATAACTAGAAGAAACTTCTGAGAGATTGCTTTCTGATGTGGTCTTCATCCGAGAGTTCCACCTTCCGTTTGGAACATTTGCTAACACTGTTTGTGATCTGGCAAAGTTGATTTTGGGACGCATTGAGGGCTATGGTGAAAAAGAATATCCCTCAGTTCTAAAACTGGAAAGAACGGCTTCTTGAAATCAGTGGCTTCTTAGTTACTTACCGGAATGGGCTAAGCTCTGTAATCGCACTGGGAGCGCCATACGGGCGGATAAAGGTCCAGAGATCGAGACCATCTGGCTCTAACCCCTTAAACTCCCGTCTCTACGAAAAAAATCAAAAATAGCTGAGCAGACTGGCGCTGAGTCCAGGCTTACTCTCTGGGCAGTAGCTGATTGAACAGAGCGAGCTTCTGCAGTGAGTGAATGCATTCCAGTGGCAACTGCGTGCAAAAAAGAAAAAAAAAAAAAAAAAGAAACGTGCTGCATGCTTGGAAGCAACTCACGAGTATACCGTTTTTTCAGTGTCATTTTCTAAGTTTCTGGAAATCGCAATTGGGATCCTCTTAGCGTAAAAACTTACGGGACAAGGAAAATCCTCAGATGAAATAGAAAGAAGCTTTCTGAACTTCTTGGTGATGTGTATCAATCTCACTAAGTTTACACTTATTTTCGTGGAGCAGTCCATTACCCGTTTGAGGAACCGAGAAGGGTTCTTCATCGCATTGAGGTCTACCTTAAAGGAAATATCTCAGTTCAAAACGTGAAAAAGCTTTCTGAGAAACTTCTTCTGATCTTGAGTTCATCTCACAACATCTCAACTTAGACTCAGGAAGCAGTTTGCTAACAACTCTTTTCGTGATCTGGAAAGTGTATTCTTGGGAGCCAAGGGTCCCATGGTGAAAACAGGAAATATCCTCACATAATAACTAGAAGAAGCTTTCTGAGAGATTGCTTTCTGATGTGTGACTCATCACCAGAGTTCCACCTTCCTTCTTGCAACAGTTTGCGACACTGTTGTCGTGGATTCTGCAAGGTATATTTGAGCTCTATGAGGGATATGTGAAAAGAATATCTCACGATAAAACTGGAAGAGAAGCTTCTGAGAAACTGCATTGCCATGTGTGAATGCAACACAGAGTTACACTTTTCTCTCATTGATCAGTTTTGTAACACGTTTTCTGGAAATCTGCATGTTTAGATACTTCATAGTCGCAATGCTCTTACCGGTGACAAAGGAAATATCCAGAGATGAAACTAAAAGAAGCTTTCTAGAAACTTCTTGGTGATGGTTAATTCATCTCAAGATTACATTATTTTCCTGGACAGTCCATTAACACTGTCTTTGAGGAACCTGAGAAGGGCTTCCTTGGAATCGCTTGAGGCACGCTGAAAAGGAAATTTCATTCGTTCAATTGAAGAACTTTGAGAAACTTCTTTTGATCTGTGAGTTATCTCACAGCTGTTACCTAGTCAGAGCAGTTTGCTAACACTCTTTTCGTGGAATCTTCAAAGTTATATTTGGGAGTCCCACTGGGGCCCTAAAAAGGAAATATCTCACATAATAACTGAGAGAGCTTTCTGAGATTGCTTTCTGATGTGTGACGTTCATCACACAGAGTTCCACCCCTTCCCTTCTTGGAACGTTTGCTAACCTGTTGTCGTGGATTCTGCAAGGTATATTGGAGCTCATTGAGGCTATGGTGAAAGGAAATATTTTCAGATAAAAAACTGGAAAGAAGCCTTCTGGGAGAATGCACTTCGATGTATGAATGCAACTCACAGAGTTACACGTTTCTCTTCAGTGAAAAACGTGAAAAAAGCTTTCTGTGGAAAATTCTTTGTGATCTGTGACCCTCTCACAGAGTTAACAGCTTAGTTCTCAGGAAGCGTTGTGCTAACACTCTTGCTTCGGGGAATCTGGCAACAGTGAATTTGGGAGCCCATAGGGGCCCATGGTGAAAAAGGAAGTATCCTCAGATAATAACTAGAGCGAAGCTTACTGAGAGATTGCTTTCTAATGGGTGACTTCATCACACAGAATTCCACCCTTCCCTTCTTGGAATCAGTTTGCTAACTCTGTTATCTTGTGTTCTGCAAAGTGATATTTAGGAACGCTTTGAGGCTATGGGAAAAAGGATATATCCTCAGATCAAAACTGGAAAGAAGCCTTCCGAAAACTGCGTATCGATGTGTGAATGCAACTCACAGAGATACACGTTTCTCTTCAGTGTTCAGTTTGGTAACACAGTTTTCTGGAAATCTGCAATGGGATACTTCTGAACGCAATGAAGCTTGCGGTGACATAGGAAATATCCTCAGATGGAAACTAGAAACAAGCTTTGTTAGAAACTTCTTGGTGATGTGTATTCATCTCACAGAGTTTCACTTATGTTTCATGCAGCAGTCCATTATCACTGTTTTTGAACCTGAGAAGGAATTCTTTGGATCGTATTGAGGCCTACACTAATAAAGGAAATATCATCGGTTCCAAACGTGAAAGAAGCTTTCTGAGAAACTTCTTTGTGATCTGTGAATTCCTCTCACAGAGTTACAGCTGAGTTCTCAGGAAGCAGTTTGCCAACACTCTTTTCGTAGAATCTGCAAAGAGAGATTTGGCAGCCCATAGGGGCCCATGGTGAAAGGAAATATCCACAGATAATAGTTGGAGAGAAGCTTATTGAGAGATTGCTTTCTGAAGTGCGACTTCATCTCACAGAGTTCCACCCTTCCCTTCTTGGAAGAGTTTACTAACTCTGTTATCTTGTGTTCTGCAAAGTGATATTTGGGAGCTCATTGAGGGCTATGGTGAAAAAGGAAATATCCTCAGATCACAACTGGAAAGAAACCTTCTGGGAAACTGCACTTCGATGTGTGAATGTAACTCACAGATTTACACGTTTCTCTTCATTGTTCAGTTTGCTAAGACAGTTTTCTGGAAATCTGCAATGGGATACTTCTAAACGCAATGAAGCTTGTGATGTCAAAGGAAATATCCTCAGATGAAAACTAGAAGGAAGCTTTGTTAGAAACTTCTTGGTGATGTGTGAATTCATCTCACAGAGTTACTCTAATGATTCATGCAGCAGTCTATTATCACTGTTTTTGAGGAAACGGAGAAAGACTTCTTTGGATCTCATTGAGGCCTACACTGATCAAGGAAATAACATCAGTTCAAAACGTGAAAGAATCTTTCTGAGAAACTTCTTTGGGATCTGGGAATCCCTCTAACAGTGTTACAGCTTAGATCTCAGGAAGCAGTTTGCTAACACTCTTTTCGTGGAATCTGCAATGAGAGATTTCGGAGCCCATTGGGGCCCACGGTGAAAAAGGAAATATCATCAGATAATAACTGGAGAGAAGCTTACTGAGAGATTGCTTTCTCGTGTGTGACTTCATCACACAGAGTTCCACCCTTCCCTTCTTGGAAGCGTTTGCTATCTCTGTTATCTTGTGTTGTGCAAAGTGATATTTTGGAGCTCATTTGGGGCTATGGTGAAAAAGGAAATATCCTCAGATCAAAACTGGAAAGAAGCCTTCTGAGAAACTGCGTTTCGATGTGTGAATGCAACTCACAGAGATACACGTTTCTCTTCAGTGTTCAGTTTGGTCACACACTTTTCTGGAAATCTGCAATGGGATCCTTCTGAACGCGATGAAGCTTGCGGTGACAAAGGGAATATCTCAGAAAAAACTCGAAAGAAACTTTCGTAGAAACTTCTTGGTGATGTGTGAATTCATCCCTCAGAATTTCACTCATTTTTCATGCAGCAGTCCATTATCACTGTTTTTGAGGAACCTGAGAAGTATTCTTTGGAACGCATTGAGGCCTACGCTGATAAAGAAAATGTCATCGGTTCCAAACATGAAAGAATCTTTCTGAGAATCTTCTCTGTGACCTGTGAAATACTCTCACAGAGTTACAGCTGAGTTCTCAGGAAGCAGTATACTAACACTCTTTTCGTGGAATCTGCAAAGAGAGATTTTCGAGCCCATAGGGGCCCATGGTGAGAGAGGAAATATCCTCAGATAATAATAAGAGAGAAGCTTACTGAGAGATTCCTTTCTGATGGGAGACTTCATCACACATAGCTCCACCCTTCCCTTCTTGGTACAGTTTGCTAACTCTGATATCTTGTGTTCTGCCAAGTGATATTTAGGAGAGCATTGAAGGCTATGGTGAAAAAGGAAATATCCTCAGGTCAAAACTGGAAGGAAGCCTTCTGAGAAACTGCATTTCAATGTGTGAATGCAACTCACAGAGTTACAAGTTACTCTTCAGTGTTCAGTTTTGTAACACAGTTTTCTGGAAATCTGCAATGGGATTCTTTGAACGCAATGAACCATGCGGAGACAAAGGAAATATACTCAGATGAAAACTAGAAAGAAGCTTGGTTAGAAACTTCTTGGTTATCTGTGAATTCATCGCACAGAGTTACACTTATGTTTCATGCAGCAGTCCATTACCACTGTTTTTGAGGAACATGAGAATGACTTCTTTGGATCGCATTGACGCCTACGCTGATAAAGGAAATATCATCAGTTCAAATCGTGAAAGAAGCTTTCTCAGAAACTACTTTGTGATCTTTGAATTCCATTCACAGTGTTACCGATTATTTCTCAGGAAACAATCGGCTAACACTCTTTTCGTGGGATCTGCAAGGTGAGATTTGGGAGCCCACAGGGGCCCATGGTGAAAAAGGAAATATCCTCAGATAATAACTGGAGAGAAACTTACTGTTAGATTGCTTTCTGATGTGTGACTTCATCACACAGAGTTTCACCCTTCCCTTCGTGCAACAGTTTGCTATCTCTGTTATCTTGTGTTCTTCAAAGTGACATTTGGGAGCGCATTGAGTTCTACGGTGAAAAGGAAAATATCCTCAGATCAAAACTGGGCAGAAGCCTTCTCAGACTGCATTTTGATGTCTGAATGCAACTCACAGAGTTACAAGTTTCTCCTCAGTGTTCAGTTTGCTAACACAGTTTTCTGTAAATCTGCAGTGGGATACTTCTGAACACAATGAAGCTTGTGGTGACAAAAGAAATATCCTCAGATGAAAACTAGAAAGAAGCTTTGTTAGAAACTTCTTGGTGATGTATGAATTCATCTCACAGAGTTGCACTTATGTTTCATGCAGCAGTTCATTATCACTGTTTTTGAGGAACCTGAGAAGGACTTCTTTGGATCGCATGGAGGCCTACGCTGATAAAGGAAGTATCATCATTTCAAAATGTGAAAGAAGCTTTCTGAGAAACTTCTTTGTGATCTGAGAATTCCTCTCACAGAGTACAGATTAGTTCTCACGACGCAGTTTGCTAACACTCTTTTTTTTTATTATACTTTAAGTTCTAGGGTACATGTGCATAACGTGCAGGTTTGTTACATATGTATACTTATGCCATGTTGGTGTGCTGCACCCATCAACTCGTCAGCACCCATCAATTCATCATTTATATCATGTATAACTCCCCAATGCAATCCCTCCCTCCTCCCCCCTCCCCCCTCCCCATGATAGACCCCAGTGTGTGATGTTCCCCTTCCCGAGTCCAAGTGATCTCATTGTTCAGTTCCCACCTATGAGTGAGAACATGCGGTGTTTGGTTTTCTCTTCTTGTGATAGTTTGCTAAGAATGATGGTTTCCAGCTGCATCCATGTCCCTACAAAGGACGCAAACTCATCCTTTTTTATGGCTGCATAGTATTCCATGGTGTATATGTGCCACATTTTCTTAATCCAGTCTGTCACAGATGGACATTTGGGTTGATTCCAAGTCTTTGCTATTGTGAATAGTGCCGCAATAAACATACGTGTACATGTGTCTTTGTAGTAGACTAATTTATAATCCTTTGGGTATATACCCAGTAGTGGGATGGCTGGGTCATATGGTACATCTAGTTCTAGATCCTTGAGGAATTGCCATACTGTTTTCCATAATGGTTGAACTAGTTTACAATCCCACCAACACTCTTTTCGTGGAATCTGCAAATTGAGATTTGGGAGCCCATAGGAGCCCATGGTGAAAAAGTATATATCCTCCGATAATAACAAGAGAGAAGCTTACTGAGAGATTGCTTCCTGATGTGTGACTTCATCACACAGAGGTCCACCATTCCCTTCTTGGAACACTTTGCTAACTCTGTTATCTTTTGTTCTGCAAAGTGATATTTGGGGGCTCATTGAGGGCTATGGTGAAAAAGGAAAAATCCTCAGAACGAAACTAGAAAGCAGTTTTCGGAGAAACTGCATTTCGATGTGTGAATGCAACTCACAGAGAAACACGTTTTTCTTCAGTGTTCAGTTTCCTAACACACTTTTCTGGAAATCTGCAATGGGATACAACTGAACGCAATGAAGCTTACGGTGACAAAGTAAATATCCTCAGATGAAAACTAGAAAGAAGCTTTGTTAGAAACTTCTTGGTGATGTGTGAATTCATCTCACAGAGTTACACTTATGTTTCATGCAGCAGTCCATTATTACTGTTTTTAAGGAACCTGAGAAGGAATTCTTTGGATCCCATTGAGTCCTACACTGATAAAGGAAATATCATCAGTTCAAAACCTGATAGAAACTTTCTGAGAAACTTCTTTGTGATCTGTGAATTCCTCTCACAGAGTTGCAGCTTAGTTCTCAGGAAGCAGTTTGCTAACACTCTTTTCGTGGAATCTGCAAACTGAGATTTGGGAGCCAACAGGCCCGTGGTGAAAAAGGATATATCCTCAGATAATAACTAGAGAGAAGCTTACTGAGACATTGCTTTCTGATGTGTAACTTCATCACACAGAGTTCCACCCTTCCCATATTGGAACAGTTTGCAAACTCTGTTATCTTGTGCTCTGCAAAGTGATATTAGCGAGCTCATTGAGGGCATTGGTGAAAAAGGAAATATCCTCAGATCAAAACTGGAAAGAAGCCTTCAGAGAAACTGCATTTCGAGGGGTAAATGCAACTCACAGATTTCCACGATCCTCTTCAGTTTTCAGTTTGCTAACACAGTTTTCTGGAAATCTGCAATGGCATACTTCTGAACGCAATTAAGCTTATGGTGACAAAGGAAATGTCCTCAGATGAAAACTAGAAAGAAGCTTTGTTAGAAACCCCTTAGTGATCTGTGAATTCATCTCATAGAGTCACACTTATGTTTCATGCAGCAGTCCATTATCACTGTTTTTGAGGAACCCAAGAAGGACTTCTTTGGATCGCATTGAGGCCTACGCTGATAAAGGAAATATCAGTTCGAAACGTGGAAGAAGCTTTCTGAGAAGCTTCTTCATGATCATTGAATTCCTCTCACAGAGTTACAGCTTAGTTCTCAGAAAGCAGTTTGCTAACACTCTTTTAGTGGAATCTGAAAAGTGAGATTTGGGATCCCATTGGGTCCCATGGTGAAAAAGGAAATATCCTCAGATAATAACTAGAGAGAAGTTTACTGAGAGATTGCTTTCTGATGTGTGACTTCATCACATAGAGATCGACCCTTCCCTTCTTGCTGCAGTTAGCTAACTCTGTTATCTTGTGTTCTGCCAAGTGATATTTGGGAACTCATTGAAGGCTACGGTGAAAAAGGTTATATCCTCAGATGAATACTGTAAAGAAGCCTTCTGAGAAACTGCATTTCGATGTGTGAATGCAATTCACAGAGTTACTCGTTTCTCTTCAGTGTTCAGTCTGCTGACACAGTTTTCTGGAAATCTGCAATGGGATACTTCTAAACGCAATTAAACTTGCGGTGACAAAAGAAATGTCCTCAGATGAAAACTAGAACGAAGTTTTGGTTGAAACTTCTTGATGATGTGTGAATTAAACTCACAGAGCTACACTTATGTTTCATGTAGCAGTCCATTATCACTGTTTTTGAGGAACATGAGAATGACTTCTTTGGAAAGCATTGAGGCCTACGCTGATAAAGGTAATATCATCGGTTCCGAACGTGAAAGAAGCTTTCTGAGAAACTTCTTTGTGATCTGTGAATTCCTCTCACAGAGGTAGAGCTGAGTACTCAGGAAGCAGTTTGCTAACACTCCTTTCGTGTAATCTGCAAAGTGAGATTTGGGGGCCCATAGGGGCCCATGGTGAAAAAGGATATATCCTCAGATAATAAGTAGAGAGAAGCTTAATGAGAGATTGCTTTCTGATGTGTGACTCCACACACAGAGTTCCACCCTTCCCTTCTTTGAAGAGTTTGCTAACTCTGTTATCTTGAATTCTGCAAAGTGATATTTAGGAACGCATTGAAGGCTATGGTGAAAAAGGAAACATCCTCAGTTTAAAACTAGAAAGAAGCCTTCTGAGAAACTGCGTTTTGATGTTTGAATGCAACTCACAGAGATACACGTTTCTCTTCAGTGTTCTGTTTGCTAACACAGTTTTCTGGAAATCTGCAATGGGATACTTGTGAACGCAATGAAGCTTACGGTGACAAAAGAAATATCCTCAGGTGAAAACTAGATAGAAGCTTTGTTAGAAACTTCGTATTGATGTGTGAATTCATCTCAAAAGTTACACTTATGTTTCATGCAGCAGTCCATTATCACTGTTTTTGAGGAACCTGAGAAGGACTACTTTGGATTGCATTGAGGCCTACGCTGATAAAGGAAATATCGTCAGTTCAAAACGTAAAAGAATCGTTCTGAGAAACTTCTTTGTGATCTGCGAATTCCATTCACAGAGTTACAGCTTAGTTATCAGGAAGCAGTTTGCTAACACTCTTTTCGTGGAATCTGCATAGTGAGATTAGGGAGAACATAGGGGCCCATGGTGAAAAAGGAAATATTATCAGATAAAAACTAGAGTGAAGCTTACTGAGAGATTGCTTTCTGATTTGTGACTTCATCACACAGAGTTCCACCCTTCCCTTCTAGGAACAGTGTTCTAATTCTGTTATCTTGTGTTCTGCAAAGTGATATTTAGTAGTGCACTGAAGGCTATGGTGAAAAAGGAAATATCCTCAGACCAAAACCAGAAAGAAGCCTTCTGAGAAACTGCATTTCGATGTTTGAATTCAACTCCCAGAGTTACACGTTTCTCTTCAGTGTTCATTTTGGTAACACAGTTTCCTGGAAATCTATAAAATGTGATATTTCAGAACGCAATGAAGCTTGCGGTGACAAAGGAAATATCCTCAGCTGAAAACTAGAAAGAAGCTGTGTTAGAAACTTTTTGGTGATGTGTGCATTCGTCTCACAGAGTTACAATTATGTTGCTGGAAGCACTCTATTATCCATGTTTTTGAGGAAGCTGAGAGGACTTCTTTGGATCGCCTGGTGGCCTACGCTGATAAAGGAAATATCATCAGTTCAAAACGTGAAAAAAACTTTCTGGGAAACTTCTTTGCGATCTGTGAATTCCATTCACAAAGTTACAGCGGAGTTCTCAGGAGGCAGTTTCCTAACACTCTTTTCCTGGAATCTGCAAAGTGAGATTTGGGCGCCCATAGGGGCCCATGGTGAAAAAGAAAATTTCCTCAGATAATAGCTAGAAAGAAGCATACTGAGAGATTGCTTTCTGATGTGTGACTTCATCAAACAGAGTTCCACCCTTCCCTTCTGGGTACAGTTTATTAACTCTATTATCTTGTGTTCTACAAAGTGATATTTAGGAGTGCATTGAAGGCTATGGTGAAAAAGGAAATATCCTCAGATCAAAACTGGAAAGAAGCCTTCTTCGAAACTGCATTTCGATGTGTGAATACAACTAACAGAGTTACACGTTTCTCTTCAGTGTTCAATTTGCTAACAGAGTTTTCTGGAAATCTGCAATGGGATACTTGTGAACGCAATGAAGTTGACGGTGACAATGGAAATATCCTCAGAAGAAAACTAGAAAGAAGCTTTGTTAGAAACTTCTGGGTGATGTGTGAATTCATCCCAAAAGTTACACTTATGTTTCATGCAGCAGTCCATTATCACTGTTTTTGAGGAACCTGAGAAGGACTCCTTTGGATCGCATTGAGGCCTACGCTGATAAAGGAAATATCATCGGTTCAAACCGTGAAAGAAGCTTTCTGGGAAACTTCTTTGTGATTTGTGAATTCCATTCACAGAGTTACAGCTGAGTTCTCTGGAGGCAGTTTGCTGACACTCTTTTCGTGAAATCGACAAAGTGAGATTTCGAAGCCCATAGTGGCACATGGTGAAAAAGGAAATATCCTCAGATAACTACTGGAGAGAAGCTTACTGAGAGATTGCTTTCTGATGTGTGACTTCATCACACAGAGTTCCACCCATCCCTTCTTGGAACAGTTTGCTAACTCTGTTATCTTGTGTTCTGCAAAGTGATACTTAGAAGCGCATTGAATCCTGTCGTGAAAAAGGAAATATCCTCAGATGAAAACTGGAAAGAAGCCTTCTGAGAAACTGCATTTCGATGTGTGAATACAACTCACAGAGTTAAACGTTTCTCTTCAGTGTTCAGTCTACTAACACAGTTTTCTGGAAATCTGCAATGGGATTCTTGGGAATGCAATGAAGCTTGCGGTGAGAAAGGAAATATCCTCAGATGAAAACTAGATAGAAACTTTGTAAGAAACTTCTGGGTGATGTGTGAATTCATCTCAAAAGCTACACTTATGTTTCATGCAGCAGTCCATTATCACCGTTTTTGAGGAACCTGAGAAGGACTTCTTTGGATCGCACTGAGTCCTACGCCGATAAAGGAAATATCATCAGGTCAAAACGTGAAAGAAGCTTTCTGAGAAACTTCTTTGTGATCTGTGAATTCCATTCACAGAGTTACAGCTGAGTTCTCAGTAAGCAGTTTGCTAACACTCTTCCTGGAATCTGCAAAGTGAGATTTGGGAGCCCATAGGGGCCCATGGTGAAAAAGAAAATATCCTCAGTTAATAACTAGAGAGAAGCTTACTGAATGATTGCTTTCCGATGTGTGACTTCATCACACAGAGTTCTACCCTTCCCTTCTTGGAACAGTTTGTTAACTCTATTGTCTTGTGTTCTGCAAAGTGATATTTGTGAGATCATTGAGGGCTATGGTGAAAAAGGAAATGTCCTCAGAACAAAACTGGAAAGAAGTCTTCTGAGAAACTGCATTTCGATGTGTGAATGCAGCTCACAGAGTTACACGTTTCTCTTCAGTGTTGAGTTTGCTAACACAGTTTTCTGGAAATCTGCATTGGGATACTTGGGAAAGCAATGAATTTAGTGGTGACAAAGGAAATATCCTCAGATGAAAACTAGAAAGAAGCTTTGATAGAAACTTCTTGGTGATGTGATTTCACCTCAAAGAGTTACACTTACGTTTCATGCAGCAGTCCATTATCACTGTTTTTGAGGAACTGGAGAAGGACTTCTTTGGATCGCATTTAGGCCTACGCTGAAAAGGAAATATAATCAGTTCAAAACGTGAAAAAACCTTTCTGAGAAACCTCTTTGTGATCTGTGAATTCCATTCACAGAGTTACAGCTGAGTTCTCAGTAAGCAGTTTGCTAACAGTCTTTTCGTGGAATCTACAAAGTGAGATTTGGAAGCCCATAGGGGCCCATGGTGAAAAGGAAATATTCTCAGTTAATAACTAGAGAGAAGCTTACTGAGAGATTGCTTTCTGATGTGTGACTTCATCACACAGAGTTCCACCCTTCCCTTCTTGGAACATTTTACTAACTCTGTTATCTTGTGTTCTGCAAAGTGACATTTGGGAGCTCATTGTGGGCTATGTTGAAAAACGAAATGTCCTCAGATCAAAAGTGGAAAGAAGCTTTCTGAGAAACTGCATTTCGATGTGTGAATTCAAATCCCAGTGTTACATTTTCTCTTCAGTGTTCAGTTTGCTATCACAGTTTTCTGGAAATCTGCAATGGGATACTGCAGAACGCAATGAAGCTTGCGGTGACAAATAAATATTCTCAGATGAAAACTAGAAGTAAGCTTTCTTAGATAATTCTTGTAGATGTGTATTCATCTCACAGAGTTACACTTATGTTTCATGCAGCAGTCCATTATCACTGTTTTTGAGTAAACTGGGAAGGACTTCTTTTACCGCATTGAGGCTTGCGCTGATAAAGGAAATATCTTCAGTTCAAAACGTGAAAGAAGCTTTCTGAGAATCTTGTTTGTGATCTGTGAATTCCACAGTGTTACAGCTTAGTTCTCAGGAAGCAGTTTGCTAACACTCTTTTCCTGGAATCTGCAAAGTGAGATTTGGGAGCTCGTAGGCGCCCACGGTGAAAAAGGAAATATCCTCAGATACTCATTAGAGAGAAGCCTACTGAGACATTGCTTTCTGATGTTTGAATTCATAACACAGATTTCCAACCTTACCTTCTTTGGACAGTTTGCTAACTCTGTTATCTTGTGTTATGCAAAGTTATATTTAGGAGCGCATTGAAGGCAGTGGTGAAAAAGTAAATATCCTCAGATAAAAACTGGTAAGAAGCCTTCTGAGAAACTGCATTTCGATGTGTGAATTCAACTCCCGGAGTTACACGTTTGTCTTGAATGTACAGTTTGCTAACACAGTTTCCTGGAAATCTGCAAAATGGGATATTTCTTGAACGCAATGAAGCTTGCGGTGACAAAGGAAATATCCTCAGATGAAAATTAGAAAGAAGCTTTGTTGGAAACGTCTTGGTTAAGTGTGAATTCATGTCACAGAGTTACACTTCTGTTTCATGCAGCAGTCCATTATCACTGTTTTTGAGGAACCTGAGAAGGACTAGTTTGGATAGCATTGAGGCCTATGCTGATAAAGGAAATATCATCGGTTCCAAACGTGAAAGACGCTTTCTGAGAAACTTCTTTGTGATCTGTGAATTCCTCTTACAGAGTTACAGCTGAGTTCTCAGGAGGTAGTTTGCTAACATTCTTTTCGTGGAATCTGCAAAGAGAAATTTGGGAGCCCATATGGGCCCATGGTGAAAAAGGAAATATCCTCAGATAATAACTGGAGAGAAGCTAACTGAGAGATTGCTTTCTGAAGTGCGACTTCATCACACAGAGTTCTACCTTTCCCTTCTTGGAACAGTTTACTGACTCTGTTATCTTGTGTTCTTCCAAGTGATATTTGGGAGCTCATAGTGGGCTACGGTGAAAAATGAAATATCCTCAGATCAAAACTGGAAGGAAGCCTTTTGTGAAACTGCATTTCGATGTGTGAATGCAACTCACAGAGTTACACGTTTCTCTTCAGTGTTCAGTTTGATAACACGGTTTTCTGGAAATCTGCAGTTGGATATTTCTGAACGCAATGAAGTTTACGGTGAAAAAGGAAATATCCTCAGGTGAAAACTAAAAAGAAGCTTTCGTAGAAACTTCTTGGTGATGTGTGAATTCATATCAGAGAGTCACACTTATGTTTCATGCAGCAGTCCATTGTCACTGTTTTTGAGGAACCGGAGTGGACTACTTTGAATCGCATTGAGACCTACGCTGATAAAGGAAATATCATCAGTTCAAAACGTGAAAGAAGCTTTCTGAGAAACTTCTTTGTGATCTGTGAATTGCTCTCCCAGAGTTGCAGCTGAGTTCTCAGGAAGCAGTTTGCTAACACTCTTTTCGTGAAATCTGCAAAGTGAGATTTGAGAGCCTATAGGGGCCCATGGTGAAAAAGGAAATATGCTCAGATAATAACTGGAGAGAAACTCACTGAGAGATTGCTTTCTGGTGTGTGACTTCATCACACAGAGTTCCAACCTTCCCTTCTTGGAAGAGTTAGCTAACCCTGTTATCTTGTGTTCTGCAAAGTGATATTTCGGAGCTCATTGAGGGCTATGGTGAAAAAGGAAATATCCTCAGATCAAAAGTGGAAAGAAGCTTTCTGAGAACCTGCATTTCGATGTGTGAATGCAACTCATAGAGTTACACGTTTCTCGTCAGTGTTCAGTTTGCTAACACAGTTTTCTGGAAATCTGCATTGGGATACTTTTGAACGCAATGAAGCTTGAGGTTAAAAACGAAATATCCTCAGATGAAAACTAGAAAGAAGCTTTATTAGAAACTTCTTGGTGATGAGTTAATTCATCTCACAGAGTTACACTTATGTTTCATGCAGCAGTCCATTATCACAGTTTTTGAGGAACCTGAGAAGGACTTCTTTCGATCACATTGAGGCCTACGGTGATAAAGGAAATATCATCGGTTCCATACGTGAAAAACGCTTTCTGAGAAACTTCTTTGTGATCTGTGAATTCCTCTCACAGTGTTACAGCTGCGTTCTCAGGAAGCAGTTTGCTATCATTCTTTTCGTGGAATCTGCAAAGAGAGATTTGGGAGCCCATAGGGCCCCATGGTGAAAAAGGAAATATCCTCAGATAATAACTGGAGAGAAGTTCACTGAGAGATTGCTTTCTGAAGTGCGACTTCATCACACAGAGTTCCACCCTTCCCTTCTTGGAACAGTTTGCTAACTCTGTTATCTTGTTTTCCGCAAAGTGATATTTGGGAGCTCATGGAGGGCAATGGTGAAAAAGGAAATATCCTCAGATCAAAACTGGACAGAATCCTTTTGAGAAACTGCATTTCGATGTGTGAATGCAATTCACAGAGTTACACGTTTCTCTTCAGTGTTCAGCTTGCTAACACAGTTTTCTGGAAATCTGCAATGGGATACTTGTGTATACAATGAAGCTTGCGGTGACAAAGGAAATATCTTCAGATGAAAAATAGAAAGAAGCTTTGTTAGAAACTTCTTGGAGATGTGTGAATTAATTTCACAGAGTTACACTTATCTTTCATGCAGCAGTCCATTATCATTGTTTTTGAGGGACCTGAGAGGACTTCCTTGGATCGCATTGAGGCCTACGCTGATAAAGGAAATATCATCAGTTCAAAACGTGAAAGAAGCTTTCAGAGAAACTTCTTTGTGATCTGTGAATTCCTCTCACAGAGTTACAGCTGAGTTCTAAGGAAGCAGTTTGCTAACACTCTTTTCATGGTAATCTGCAAAGTGAGATTTGGGAGCCCGAGGGCCCATGGTGAAAAAGGAAATATCCTCTAGATAATAACTGGAGAGAAGCTTACTGAGAGATTGCTTTCTGAAGTGCGACTTCATCACACAGCGTTCCACCCTTCCCTTCTTGGAAGAGTTTGTTAACTCTGTTATCTTGTGTTCTGCAAAGTGATACTTGGGAGCTAATTGACGGACTAATGGTGAAAAAGGAAACATCCTCAGATCAAAACTGTAAAGAAGCCGTCTGAAAAACTGCATTTCGATGACTGAATGCAACTCACAGAGTTTACACGTTTCTCTTCAGTGTTCAGTTTGCTAACACAGTTTTCTGGAAATCTGCAATGGGATACTTCTAAACGCAATGAAGCTGGCGGTGACAAAGGAAATATACTCAGATGAAAACTAGAAAGAAGCTTTCGTAGAAACTTCTTGGTGATGTGTGAATTCACCTCACAGAGTTACACTTCTGTTTCATGCAGCTGTCTATTATCACTGTTTTTGAGGAACCTGAGAAGGACTTCTTTGGATCGCATTGAGTCCTACGCCGATAAAAGAAATATCATCAGGTCAAAACGTGAAAGAAGCTTTCTGAGAAACTTCTTTGTGATCTGTGAATTCCATTCACAGAGTTACAGCTGAGTTCTCAGTAAGCAGTTTGCTAACCGTCTTTTCGTGGAATCTACAAGGTGAGACTTGGGAGCCCATAGGAGCCCATGGTGAAAAGGAAATATTCTCAGTTAATACCTAGAGAGAAGCTTACTGAGAGATTGCTTTCTGATGTGTGACTTCATCACACAGAGTTCGACCCTTCCCTTCTTGGAACAGTTTGTTAACTCCGTTATCTTGTGTTCTGCAAAGTGATATTTTTGAGCTCATTGAGGGCTATGGGGAAAAGGAAATGTCCTCAGAACAAAACTGGAAAGAAAACTTCTGAGAATCTGCACTTCGATCTGTGAATGCAACTCACAGAGTTACGCGTTTCTCTTCAGTGTTCAGTTTGTTAACACAGTTTTCTGGAAATCTGCAATGGGATTTTTGTGAACGCAATGAAGATTGCGGTGACAAAGGAAATATCCTCAGATGAAAACCAGAAAGAAGCTTTGTTAGAAACTTCTTGGTGATGTGTGAATTCATGTCACAGAGTTACACTTATGTTTCTTGCGGCAGTCCATTATCACTATTTTTGAGGCACCTGAGAAGGACTTCTTTGGATCGCATTGAGGCCTACGCTGATAAAAAAATATCATCGGTTCAAAACCTGTAAGAAGCTTTCTTGGAAACTTCTTTGTGATCTGTGAATTCCATTCACAGTGTTACAGCTGAGTTCCTAGGAGGCAGTTTGCTAACACTCTTGTCATGAAATCTGCAAAGCGATATTTCGGAGCCCATACTAGCCCATGGTGAAAAAGGAAATATCCTCAGATAATTACTGCAGAGAAGCTTACTGAGAGATTGCTTTCTGATGTGTGACTTCATCCCACAGAGTTCCACCCTTCCGTACTTGGAACTGTTTGCTAACTCTGTTATCTTGTGTTCTGCAAAGTAATACTTTGAAGCGCATTGAATGCTATCGTGAAAAAGGAAATATCCTCAGATGAATACTGAAAAGAAGCCTTCTGAGAAACTGCATTTCGATGTGTGAATGCAACTCAGACTTAACGTTTCTCTTCAGTTTTCAGTTTCCCAACACAGTTTTCTGGAAATCTGCAAGGGCATACTTGTGAACGCAATGATGCTTGCCGTGACAAAGGAAATATCCTCAGATGAAAACTAGAAAGAAGCTTCGTTAGAAACTTTTTGGTGGTGTTTCAATTCATGTCACAGAGTTACACTTATGTTTCATGCAGCAGTCCAGTTTCACTGTTTTTGAGGAACCTGAGAGGACTTCTTTGTATCCCATTGAGGCCTACGTTGATAACGGAAATAGCATCAGTTCAAAACGAGAAAGAATCTTTCTGAGAAACTTCCTTGTGATCTGTGAATTCCATTCACAGAGTTACAGCTTAGTTCTCAGGAAGCAGTTTGCTAACACTCTTTTCGTGGAATCTGCAAAGTGAGATTTGGGAGCCCATAGCGGCCCATGGTGAGAAAGGAAATATCCTCAGATAATAACTAGAGAGAAGGTTACTGAGAGATTGCTTTCTGATGTGTGACTTCATCACACAGAGTTCCACCCTTCCCTTCTCGGAACATTTTGCTAACTCTCTTATCTTGTGTTCTGCAAAGTGATATTTAGTAGCGCATTGAGTGCTATGGTGAAAAAGGAAATGTCCTCATATCAAAACTGGAAAGAAGGCCGGGCGCGGTGGCTCAAGCCTGTAATCCCAGCGCTTTGGGAGGCCGAGACGGGCGGATCACGAGGTCAGAAGATCGAGACCATCCTGGCTAACATGGTGAAACCCCGTCTCTACTAAAAAATACAAAAAACTAGCCGGGTGAGGTGGCGGGCGCCTGTAGTCCCAGCTACTCGGGAGGCTGAGGCAGGAGAATGGCGTAAACCCGGGAGGCGGAGCTTGCAGTGAGCTGAGATCCGGCCACTGCACTCCAGCCCGGGCGACAGAGCGAGACTCCGTCTCAAAAAAAAAAAAAAAAAAAAAAAAAAAAAAAAAAAAACTGGAAAGAAACCTTCTGAGAAACTGCACGTCGATGTGTGAATTCAACTCCCAGATTTACACGTTTCTCTTCAGTGTTCAGTTTGCTAACACACTTTTCTGGAAATCTGCAATGGGATACTTCTGAACGCAATGAAGCTTGCCGTGACAAAGGAAATATCCTCAGATGAAAACTAGAAAGAAGCTTCGTAGAAACTTCTTGGTGATGTGTGAATTCATCTCCCAGGGTTACACTTATGTTTCATGCAGCAGTCCGTTATCACTGTTTTGGAGGAACCTTAGAAGGACTTCTTTGGATCGCATTGAGACCTACGCTGATAAAGAAAATATCATCAGTTCAAAACGCAAAAGAAGCTTTCTAAGGAACTTCTCTGTGATCTGTGAATTCCTCTCACAGTGTTACACCTGAGTTCTCAGGAAGCAGTTTGCTAACACTCTTTTCGTGGAATCTGCCAAGTGCGATTTGGGAGCTTCTAGGGGCCCATGGTGAAAAAGGAAATATCCTCAAATAATAACTAGAGAGAAGCTTACTGAGAGATTGCTTTCCGATGTGTGACGTCATCACACAGATTTTCACCCTTCCCTTCTTGGAACAGTTTGCTAACTCTGTTCCCTTGTGTTCTGTATAAAGATATTTGCGCGCTCATTGAGGGCTATTGTGAAAAAGGAAATATCCTTATATCGAAACTGTAAAGCAGCCTTCTGAGAAACTGCATTTCGATGTGTGAATGCCACTCACAGAGTCACACGTTTTCTTCAGTGTTCTGTTTGCTAACACAGTTTTCTGGAAATATGCAACGGGATCCTTGTGAACGCAATGAAGCTTGCGGTGACAAAGGAAATATCCTCAGATGAAAACTAGATAGAAGGTTTGTTAGAAACTTCTTGTTGAAGTGTGAATTCATCTCACAGAGTTACACTTATGTTTCATGAAGCAGTCCATTATCACTATTTTTGAGGAACCTGAGAAGGACTTCTTTGGATCGCATTGAGGCCTACGCTGATAAAGGAAATATCATCAGTTCAAAACGTGAAAGAAGCTTTCTGAGAAACTTCTGAGTGATCTGTGAATTCCTCTCACAGAGGTACAGCTGCATTCTCAGGATGCAGTTTGCTAACACTTTTTTGTGGAATCTGCAATGTGAGATTTGGGAGCCCAAAGGAGGCCGTGGTGAAAAAGGAAATATCCTCAGATAATAAGAAGAGAGAAGCTTACTAAGAGATTGCTTTCTGATGTGTGACTTCATCACACAGAGTTCCAGCCTTCCCTTCTTGGAACAGTTGCTAACTCTGTTATCTTGTGTTCTACAAAGTGATATTTGATTAGCTCGCTGAGGGGTATAGTGACAAACGAAATATCTTCAGATCAAAACTGGATAGAAGCCTTCTGTGAAACTGCAATTTGATGTGTGAATGCCACTCACAGAGTTACACATTTCTCTTCAGTGTTCAGTTTACTAACACAGTTGTCTGGAAATCTGCAATGGGATACTTGTGAACGCAATGAAGATTGTGGTGACAAAGGAAATATCCTCAGATGAAACCTAGAAAGAAGCTTTGTTGTAAACTTCTTGTTTATGTATGAATTCACCTCTCAGAGTTACACGTAAGTTTCAGGCAGCAGTCCATTATCACTGTTTTTGAGGAAGCTGCGAGGACTTATTTGGATTGCATTGAGGCCTAAACTGCTAAAGGAAATATCATCAGTTCAAAACCAGAAAGAAGTTTTCTGAGAAACTTCTTTGTGATCTGTGAATTCCTATCACACTGTAACAGCTTAGTTCTCAGGAAGCAGTTTGGTAACACTCTTTTCGAAGAACCTGCAAAGTGAGATTTGGGAGCCCAAAGGGGCCCATGGGGAAAAAGGAAATATCCTCAGATACATAACTAGAGAGAAGCTTAGCTGAGAGATTTCTTTCTGGTGTGTGACTTCATGACACAAAGTACCACCGTTCCCTTCTTGAAGAGTTTGCTAACTCTGTTAATTTGAATTTTCTGCAAAGTGATATTTCTGAGTCCTTGAGGGCTATGGTGAAAGAGGAATATCCTCAGATCAAAACTGGAAATGAAGCCTTCTAAGAAACTGCATTTCTATGTGTAGAATGCTACTCACAGAGTTACACGTTTCTCTGCTGTGTTCAGTTTGCTAACACAGTTTCCTAGAAATCTGCGATGGGGATACTTGTGAACGCAATGAAGCTTACAGTGACGAAGGAAATATCCTCAGATGAAAACTGGAAAGAAGCTTTGTTAGAAACTTCTTGGTGATGTGTGAATTCATCGCACAGAGTTACACTTATGTTTCATGCGGAGGTCCATTACCAGTGTTTTCGAGGAATCTGAGAGGACTTCTTTGGATCGCATTGAGGCCTACGCTGATAAAGGAAATATCATCATTTCAAAACGTGAAAGAAGCTTTCTGAGAAACTACTTTGTGATCATTAAATTCCTCTCACAGACTAACAGCTTGGTTCTCAGGAAGCAGTTTGCTAACACTCTTTCCGTGGAATTTGCAAAGTGAGATTTGGGAGCCCATAGGGACCCCTGGTAAAAAAGGAATTATCCTCAGATAATAACTGGAGAGAAGCTTACTGAGAGATTGCTTTCTGCTGTGGGACTTCATGACACAGAGTTTCACCCTTCCCTTCTTTGAAGAGTTTGCCTACTCTGTTATCTTGTGTTCTGGAAAGTGATATTTAGGAGCACTTTGAAGGGTATGGTGAAAAAGGAAATATCCTCAGATCAAGACTGGAAGGAAGCCTTCTGAGAAACTGCATTTTGATGTGTGAATGCAATTCACAGAGTTACACGTTTCTCTTCAGTGTTCATTTTACTAACACAGTTTTCTGGAAATCTACATTGGGATATTTGTGAACGCAATGACGCTTGCGGTGACAAAGGAAATAACCTCAGATGAAAAAAAAAGAAGCTTTGTTAGAAACTTCTTGGTGATGTGTGAATTCATCTCACAGGATTACACTTAGTTTCATGCAGCGCTCCATTATCACTGTGATTGAGGAAGCTGAGAAGGACTTCTTTGGATCCCATTGAGGCCTACGCTGATAAAGGAAATACCATCAGTTCAAAACGTGAAAGAAGCTTTCTGAGAAAATTCTTTGTGATCTGTGAATTCCTCTCACAGAGTTACAGCTGACTTCTCAGGAAGTAGATTGCTAAACCTCTTTTCGTGGAATCTGCGAAGTGAGATTTGGGAGCCCATAGGGTCCCATGGTAAGAAAGGAATTATCCTCAGATAATAACTAGAGAGAAGCTCCCTGAGAGATTGCTTTCTGATGTGTGATTTCATCACATAGAGTTCAAACCTTCCCTTCTTGGAACCGTTTGCGTACTCTGTTATCTTGTGTTCTGCAAAGTGATATTTGGGAGCTCATTGAGGGCTATGGTGAAAAAGGAAATAGCCTCACATCAAAACTAGAAAGAAGCCTTCTGTGAAACTGCATTTCGATATATGAATTCAACTCCCAGAGTTACACGTTGCTCTTCAGTGTTCAGTTTGCTAACAGTTTTTCTGGAAATCTGCAATGGGATACTTCTGAACGCAATGAAGCATGCGGTGACAAAGGAAATATCCTCAGAAGAAAACTAGGAGGAAGCTTTGTTTGAAACTTCTTGGTGATTCGTGAATTCATCTCACAGAGTTACACTTATGTTTCATGCAGCAGTCCATTCTCACTGTTTTTGAGGAAACAGAGAAGGATTTCTTTGGATCGCATATTGGCCTACGCTGATAAAGGAAATATCATCAGTTCAAAACGTGAAAGAAGCATTCTGAGAAACTTCTTTGTGATCTGTGAATTCCTCCCACACAGTTAGTGCTGAGTTCTCAGGAAGCAGTTTGCTAACACTCTTTTCGTGGAATCTTCAACGTGAGATTTGGGAGCACCAATGGTCCCCTGGTGGAAAAGGAAATATCCTCAGATGATAACTGGAGAGAAGCTTACTGAGAGATTGCTTTCTGGTATGTGACTTCATCACACAGAGTTCCACCCTTCCCTTCTTGGAACAGTTTGCCAACTCTGTTATCTTGTGTTCTGGAAAGTGATATTTAGGAGCACATTGAAGGGTATGGTGAAAAAGGAAATATCCTCAGATCAAGACTGGAAAGAAGCCTTCTGAGAATCTGCATTTTGATGAGTGAATGCAACTCACAGAGTTACACGTTTCTCTTCAGTGTTCAGTTTGCTAACACAGTTTTCTGGAAATCTACAATGGGATGCTTCTGAACGCAATGAAGCTGCAGTGACAAAGGAAATATCATCGGATGGAAACTAGAAAGAAGCTTTCTTAGAAAGTTCTTGGTGATGTGTGACTTCATTCACAGCGTTACACTTATGTTTCATGCAGCAGTTCATTATCACTATTTTGAGGAACCTGAGAGGACTTCTTTGGATTGCATTGAGGCCTACAGTGATAAAGGAAATATCATCAGTTAAAAAACTGAAAGTAGCTTTCTAAGAACCTTTTTTGTGATCTGTGAATTCCTCACACAGAGTTACAGCTGAGTTCTCAGGAAGCAGTTTGCTAACACGCTTTTCGTGGAATCTGCAAAGGGAGACTTGTGAGCCCATAGGGGCCCAGGGTGAAAAAGGAAATATCCTCAAATAATAACTGGAGAGAAGCTCATTGAGAGATTGCTTTCTTATGTGGCTTCATACACAGAGTTCCACCCTCCCCTTCTTGGTACAGTTTACTAACTCTGTTATCTTGTGTTCTGCAAAGTGATATTTGGTAGCTCCTTGAGGGCTATGCTGAAAAAGGAATTATCCTCAGATGAAAACTGTAAGGAAGCCTTCTGAGAAACGCGTTCGATGTGTGAATGCAACTCACAGAGTTACACGTTTCTCTTCAGTGTTCAGTTTGCTAACACAGTTTCTGGAAATCTGCATTGGGATACTTGTGAATGCAATGAAGGTCCCAGGTGACAAAGGAAATATCCTCAAATGAAACTAGAAAGAAGCTTGGTAGAAAAAACTCTTGGTGATGTGTGAACTCAACTCACAGAAGTTAACGTTTATGTTTCATGCACTAGTCTAATAACACTGTTTTTGAGGAACATGAGAATGACTACTTTGGATCGCATTTGAGGCCTGTGCTGATAAAGGATATATCATCATCATTTCAAAACGTGAAAGAAGCTTTCTGAGAAACATCTTTGTGATCTGTGAATTCCTCTCACAGAGGTACAGCTGAGTTCTCAGGAAGCAGTTTCCTAACACTCTTTGCGTGGAATCTGCAAAGTGAGATTTGGGAGCCCATAGGGGCGTGTGTTGAGAAAGGAAATATCCTCAGGTAATAACTGGAGAGAATCTTACTGAGAGATTGCTTTCTGGTGTGTGACTTAATCACACAGAGTTCCACCCTTCCC
>NC_044562.1:53353940-53397834 GCF_007565055.1 Rhinopithecus roxellana | reverse complement strand
CACCCTTCCCTTCTGGGAACAGTTTGATAACTCTGTTATCTTGTGTTCTGCAAAGTCATGTTTAGGAGCCCATTGAAGGCTAGGGTGAAAAAGGAAATATCCTCAGATCAAAACTGGAAAGAAGCCTTCTGAGAAACTGCATTTCGATGTGTGAATGCAACTCACAGAGATTAACGTTTCTCTTCAGTGTTCAGTTTGCTAACACAGTTTTCTGGAACTCTGCAATGGGATACTTCTGAACGCAATGAAGCTTGCGTTGACAAAGGAAATATCCTCAGATGATAAGTAGAAAGAAGCTTTCGTAGAAACTTCTTGGTGATGTGTGAATTAATCGCACAGAGTTACACTTAGGTTTCATGCAGCAGTGCATTATCATTGTTTTTGAGGAACCTGAGAAGGACTTCTTTGGATCACATTGAGGCCTTCGCTGATAAAGGAAATATCATCGGTTCCGAACGTGAAAGAAGCTTTCTGAGAAACTTTTTTGTGATCTGTGAATTCCTCTCACAGAGTTCCAGCTGAGTTCTCAGGAAGCAGTTTGCTCACACTCTTTTCGTGGAATCTGCATAGTGAGAATTGTGATCCCACTGCGGCCCATGGTGAAAAAGCAAATATCCTCAGATGATAACTGCAGAGAAGCTTACTTAGAGATTGCTTTCTGAAGTGCGACTTCATAACACAGAGTTCTACCCTTCCCTTCTTGGAAGAGTTTGCTAACTCTGTGATCTTGTGTTCTGCAAAGCGATATGTAGGAGTGCATTGAAGGATATGGTGAGAAAGGAAATATCCTCACATCAAAAGTGGAAAGAAGCCTTCTGTGAAACTGCATTTCCATGTGTGAATTCAACTCCCAGAGTTACACGCTTCTCTTCAGTGTTCAGTTTTCAAACACCGTTTTCTGGAAATCTACACTGGGATACTTATCAACCCAATGAAGATTGCGGTGACAAAGGAAATATCGTCAGATGAAAACTAGAAAGAAGCTTTGTTAGAAACTTCTTGGTGATGTGTGAATTCATCTGACACAGTTACACTTATGATTCATGCAGCAGTCCATTATCACTGTTTTGAGGAACCTGAGAAGGACTTCTTTGGATCGCATTGAGGCCTACGCTGATAAAGGAAATATCATCATTTCAAAACGTAAAAGAAGCTATCTGCGAAACTTCTTTGTGATCTGTGAATTCCTCTCACAGAGTTACCCTTGAGTTCTCAGGAGGCTGCTTGCTAACAGTCTTCTCGTGGAATCTGCAAAGTGAGATTTGGGAGACCATAGGGGCACATGGTGAAAAAGTAATATCCTCAGATAATAACTGGAGAGTAGCTTACTGAGAGATTGCTCTCTGAAGTGTGACTTCATCACGAAGAGTTCCACCCTTCCGTTCTGGAACAGTTTGCTAACTCTGTTATCTTGTGTTCTGCAAAGTGATATTTGGGAGCTCATTGAAGGCTATGGTGAAAAAGGAAATATCCTCAGATCACAACTGGAAAGCAGCCTTCTGAGAAACTGGTTTCGATGTGTGAATGCAACTCACAGATTTACACGTCTCTCTTCAGTGTTCAGTTTACTAACACAGTTTTCTGGACATCTGCATTGGGATAGTTGTGAACGCAATGAAGCTTGAGGTGACAAAGGAAATATCCTCAGATGAAAACTAGAAAGAAGATTTCTTGGAAATTACTTGCTGATGTGTGAATTCGTCTCACAGAGTTACACTGATGTTTCTTGCAGCAGTCCATTATCACTCTTTTTGAGGAACCTGAGAGGACTTCTTTGGATCGCATTGAGGCCTGTGCTGATAAAGGAAATATCGTCAGTTCAAAACGTGCAAAAAGCTTTCTGGGAAACGTCTTTGTGATCTGTGAATTCATTGACAGTGTTACAGCTGAGTTGTTAGGAAGCAGTTTGCTAACACTCTTTTCGTAGAATCTGCAAATGAGATTTGGGAGCCCATAGGGGCCTATGGTGAAAAAGGAAATATCCTCAGGTAAGAACTGGAGAGAAGCTTACTGAAAGATTGCTTTCTGGTGTGTGACTTCATCACACAGAGTTCCACCCTTCCCTTGTTGGAAGATTTTGCTAACTCTGCTATCTTGTGTTTTGCAAAGTGATGTTTGGGAGCTCATTGAGGGCTATGGTGAAAAAG
This sequence comes from Rhinopithecus roxellana, assembly GCF_007565055.1. NCBI lineage: Eukaryota > Metazoa > Chordata > Mammalia > Primates > Cercopithecidae > Rhinopithecus > Rhinopithecus roxellana. The sequence continues at coordinate 53,395,687 of NC_044562.1, read as the reverse complement.
GAAATATCCTCAGATCGAAACTGGAAGGAAGCTTCTGAGAAACTGCATTTGGATGTGTAAATGCAACTCACAGTGTTACACGTTTCTCTTCATTGTTCAGTTTGCTAACACAGTTTTCTGGAAATCTGCAATGGGATACTTCCAAACACAATGAAGCTTGCGGTGAAAAAGGAAATATTCTCCGATGAAAACTAGAAAGAATCTTTCGTAGAAACTTCTTGGTGATGTGTGAATTCATCTCACAGAATGACACCTATGTTTCATGCAGCAGTCCATTATCGCTGTTTTTGAGGAACCTGAGAAGAACTTCTTTGGATCGCATTGAGGCCTACGCTGATAAAGGATATATCATCGGTTCCGAATGTAAAAGAAGCTTTCTGAGAAACTTCTTTGTGATCTGTGAATTCCTCTCACAGATTTTCCCCTGAGTTCTCAGGAAGCCGTTTGCTAACACTCTTTTCGTGGAATCTGCAAATTGAGATTTCGGAGCCCATATTGGCCCATGGTGAAAAAGGAAACATCCTCAGATAATAACTAGAGAGAAGCTTAATGAGAGATTGCTTTCTGATGTGTGACTTCATCACACAGAGTTCCACCCTTCCCTTCTTGGAACAGTTTTTTATCTCTGTTATCTTGTTCTCTGCAAAGTGATATTTAGAAGCGCTTGGAATGCTATGGTGAAAAAGGAAATATCATGCGATCAAAATTACAAAGAAGCCTTCTGAGAAACTGCATTTCGATGTGTGAATGCAACTCACGGAGTTAAACGTTTTCTTCAGTGTTCAGTGTGCTAACACAGTTTTCTGGAAGTCTGCAATGGGATTCTTGTGAATGCAATGAAGCTTACGGTGACAAAGGAAATACCCTCAGATGAAAAGTAGAAACTTTCGTAGAAACTTCTTGGTGATGTGTAAATTCATCTCACAGAGTTACACTTACGTTTCATGCAGCTTTCCATTATCAGTGTTTTTGAGGAACCTGAGAAGGACTTCTTTGGATCGCGTTGATGCCTACGCTGATAATGGAAATATCATCAGTTCAAAAGGTAAAAGAATCTTTCTGAGAAACATCTTTGTGATCTGTGAATTCCATTCCCAGCGTTTCAGCTGAGTTCTCACTTAGCAGTTAGCTAACACTCTTTTCGTGGAATCTGCATAGTGAGATTTGGGAGCCCACTGGGGCCCATGGTGAAAAAGGAAATATCCTCAGATAATAACTAAAGAGAAGCTTACTGAGAGATTGCTTTCTAAAGTGCGACTTCCTCACACAGAGTTCCACCATTCCCTTCTTGGAACAGTTTGCTAACTGTGTTATCTTGTGTTCTGGAAAGTGATATTTAGAAGTGCATTGAAGGCTACGGGGAAAAAGGAAATATCCTCAGATCAAAACTGAAAAGAAGACTTCTCAGAAACTGCATTTTGATGTGTGAATGCCACTCACAGAGTCACACGTTTCTCTTCAGTGTTCAGTTTGCTCACACAGTTTTCTGGAAATCTGTAATGGGATACTTTGAACGCAATGAAGCTTGCGGTGACAAAGGAAATATCCTCAGATGAAAACTAGAAAGAAGCTTTCATAGAAACTTCTAGGTGATGTGTGAATTCATCTCACAGACTTACACTTACGTTTCATGCAGCAGTCCATTATCACTGTTTTTGAGGAATCTGAGAAGGACTTCTTTGGATCGCTTTGAGGCCTACGCTGATAAAGGAAATATCATCGGTTCCAAAAGAGAAAGAAGATTTCTGAGAAACTTCTTTGTGATCGGTGAATTCCTCTCACAGAGTTACAGCTGAGTTCTCAGGAAGCAGTTTCCTAACACTCTTTTCGTGGAATCTGCAAAGTGCGATTTGGGAGCCCATAAGGGCCCATGGTGAAAAAGGAAATATCGTCAGATAATAACCGGAGAGAAGCCTACTGAGAGATTGCTTTCTGAAGTGTGACTTCAACACAGATAGTCCCACCCTTCCCTTCTTGGAACACTTTGCTAACTCTGTTATCTTGTGTTCTGCAATGTGATACTGAGGAGCGCATTTAAGGCTATGGTGAAAAAGGAAATATCCTCAGATCAAAACCGGAAAGAAGCCTTCTGAGAAACTGCATTTCGATGTGTGAATGCAACTCACAGAGTTACTCGTTTCTCTTCAGTGTTCACTTTGCTAACACAGTTTTCTTCAAATCTGCAATGGGATACTTCTGAACGCAATAAAGATTGCCGTGACAAAGGAAATATCCTCAGATACAAACTAGAAAGAAGCTTTCGTAGAAACTTCTTGGTGATGTGTGAATTCATCTCACAGAGTAACACTTATGTTTCATGCAGCAGACCATTATCACTGTTTTTGAGGAACCTGAGAGGACTTCTTTGGATCGCATTGTGGTCTACGCTGACAAAGGAAATATCATCAGTTCAAAAAGTGAAAAAAGCTTTCTGTGAAAATTCTTTGTGATCTGTGAATCCCTCTCACAGAGTTACAGCTTAGTTCTCAGGAAGCAGTTTGCTAACACTCTTTTCGTGGAATCTGCAAAGTGAAATTTGGGAGCCCATATGGGCCCATGGTGAAAAAGGAAGTATCCTCAGATAATAACTAGAGCGAAGCTTACTGAGAGATTGCTTTCTAATGGGTGACTTCATCACACAGAATTCCACCCTTCCCTTCTTGGAACAGTTTGCTAACTCTGTTATCTTGTGTTCCGCAAAGTGATATTTAGGAACGCTTTGAAGGCTATGGGGAAAAAGGATATATCCTCAGATCAAAACTGGAAAGAAGCCTTCCGAAAAACTGCGTATCGATGTGTGAATGCAACTCACAGAGATACACGTTTCTCTTCAGTGTTCAGTTTGGTAACACAGTTTTCTGGAAATCTGCAATGGGATACTTCTGAACGCAATGAAGCTTGCGGTGACATAGGAAATATCCTCAGATGGAAACTAGTAACAAGCTTTGTTAGAAACTTCTTGGTGATGTGTATTCATCTCACAGAGTTTCACTTATGTTTCATGCAGCAGTCCATTATCACTGTTTTTGAACCTGAGAAGGAATTCTTTGGATCGTATTGAGGCCTACGCTAATAAAGGAAATATCATCGGTTCCAAACGTGAAAGAAGCTTTCTGAGAAACTTCTTTGTGATCTGTGAATTCCTCTCACAGAGTTACAGCTGAGTTCTCAGGAAGCAGTTTGCCAACACTCTTTTCGTATAATCTGCAAAGAGAGTTTTGGCAGCCCATAGGGGCCCATGGTGAAAGGAAATATCCACAGATAATAATTGGAGAGAAGCTTATTGAGAGATTGCTTTCTGAAGTGCGACTTCATCTCACAGAGTTCCACCCTTCCCTTCTTGGAAGAGTTTACTAACTCTGTTATCTTGTGTTCTGCAAAGTGATATTTGGGAGCTCATTGAGGGCTATGGTGAAAAAGGAAATATCCTCAGATCACAACTGGAAAGAAACCTTCTGGGAAACTGCACTTCGATGTGTGAATGTAACTCACAGATTTACACGTTTCTCTTCATTGTTCAGTTTGCTAAGACAGTTTTCTGGAAATCTGCAATGGGATACTTCTAAACGCAATGAAGCTTGTGATGTCAAAGGAAATATCCTCAGATGAAAACTAGAAGGAAGCTTTGTTAGAAACTTCTTGGTGATGTGTGAATTCATCTCACAGAGTTACTCTAATGATTCATGCAGCAGTCTATTATCACTGTTTTTGAGGAAACGGAGAAAGACTTCTTTGGATCTCATTGAGGCCTACACTGATCAAGGAAATAACATCAGTTCAAAACGTGAAAGAATCTTTCTGAGAAACTTCTTTGGGATCTGGGAATCCCTCTTACAGTGTTACACCTTAGATCTCAGGAAGCAGTTTGCTAACACACTTTCCGTGGAATCTGCAACGAGAGATTTCGGAGCTCATTGGGGCCCACGGTGAAAAAGGAAATATCATCAGATAATAACTGGAGAGAAGCTTACTGAGAGATTGCTTTCTGGTGTGTGACTTCATCACACAGAGTTCCACCCTTCCCATCTTGGAAGCGTTTGCTATCTCTGTTATCTTGTGTTGTGCAAAGTGATATTTTGGAGCTCATTTGGGGCTATGGTGAAAAAGGAAATATCCTCAGATCAAAACTGGAAAGAAGCCTTCTGAGAAACTGCGTTTCGATGTGTGAATGCAACTCACAGAGATACACGTTTCTCTTCAGTGTTCAGTTTGGTCACACACTTTTCTGGAAATCTGCAATGGGATCCTTCTGAACGTGATGAAGCTTGCGGTGACAAAGGGAATATTTCAGAAAAAACTCGAAAGAAACTTTTGTAGAAACTTCTTGGTGATGTGTGAATTCATCCCTCAGAATTTCACTCATTTTTCATGCAGCAGTCCATTATCACTGTTTTTGAGGAACCTGAGAAGTATTCTTTGGAACGCATTGAGGCCTACGCTGATAAAGAAAATGTCATCGGTTCCAAACATGAAAGAAGCTTTCTGAGAATCTTCTCTGTGACCTGTGAAATACTCTCACAGAGTTACAGCTGAGTTCTCCGCAAGCAGTATACTAACACTCTTTTCGTGGAATCTGCAAAGAGAGATTTGCGAGCCCATAGGGGCCCATGGTGAGAGAGGAAATATCCTCAGATAATAATAAGAGAGAAGCTTACTGAGAGATTCCTTTCTGATGGGAGACTTCATCACACATAGCTCCACCCTTCCCTTCTTGGTACAGTTTGCTAACTCTGTTATCTTGTGTTCTGCCAAGTGATATTTAGGAGAGCATTGAAGGCTATGGTGAAAAAGGAAATATCCTCAGGTCAAAACTGGAAGGAAGCCTTCTGAGAAACTGCATTTCAATGTGTGAATGCAACTCACAGAGTTACAAGTTACTCTTCAGTGTTCAGTTTTGTAACACAGTTTTCTGGAAATCTGCAATGGGATTCTTTGAACGCAATGAACCATGCGGAGACAAAGGAAATATACTCAGATGAAAACTAGAAAGAAGCTTGGTTAGAAACTTCTTGGTGATCTGTGAATTCATCGCACAGAGTTACACTTATGTTTCATGCAGCAGTCCATTATCACTGTTTTTGAGGAACATGAGAATGACTTCTTTGGATCGCATTGACGCCTACGCTGATAAAGGAAATATCATCAGTTCAAATCGTGAAAGAAGCTTTCTCAGAACTACTTTTTGTGATCTTTGAATTCCATTCAAAGTGTTACCGCTTATTTCTCAGGAAGCAATTGGCTAACACTCTTTTCGTGGGATCTGCAAGGTGAGATTTAGGAGCCCACAGGGGCCCATGGTGGAAAAGGAAATATCCTCAAATAATAACTGGAGAGAAACTTACTGATAGATTGCTTTCTTTTATTTTTTTTTTTTTTTTATTTTTTTTATTTTTTTTTTTTTGAGGCGAAGTCTCGCTCTGTCGCCCGGACTGGAGTGCAGTGGCCGGATCTCAGCTCACTGCAAGCTCCGCCTCCCAGGTTTGCGCCATTCTCCCGCCTCAGCCTCCCGAGTAGCTGGGACTACAGGCGCCCGCCACCTCGCCCGGGTAGTTTTTTTTTTTGTATTTTTAGTAGAGACGGGGTTTCACTGTGTTAGTCAGGATGGTCTCGATCTCCTGACCTCGTGATCCGCCCGTCTCGGCCTCCCAAAGTGCGGGGATTACAGGCTTGAGCCACCGCGCCCGGCCGATAGATTGCTTTCTGATGTGTGACTTCATCACACAGAGTTTCACCCTTCCCTTCGTGCAACAGTTTGCTATCTCTGTTAACTTGTGTTCCTCAAAGTGACATTTGGGAGCGCATTGAGTTCTACGGTGAAAAGGAAAATATCCTCAGATCAAAACTGGACAGAAGCCTTCTCAGACTGCATTTTGATGTCTGAATGCAACTCACAGAGTTACAAGTTTCTCCTCAGTGTTCAGTTTGCTAACACAGTTTTCTGGAAATCTGCAGTGGGATACTTCTGAACACAATGAAGCTTGTGGTGACAAAAGAAATATCCTCACATGAAAACTAGAAAGAAGCTTGTTAGAAACTCTTGGTGATGTATGAATTCATCTCACAGAGTTACACTTATGTTTCATGCAGCAGTTCAATTATCACTGTTTTGAGGAACCTGAGAAGGACTTCTTTGGATAGCATGGAGGCCTACGCTGATACAGGAAATATCATCAGTTCAAAACCGTGATAAGATCTTTACTGAGAAACTTCTTTGTGATCTGATGAATTCCTCTCACAGAGTTGCAGCTTAGTTCTCACGATGCAGTTTACTGAACACTCTTTTTTTTATTAACTTTAAGTTCTAGTGACAACATGTCGCAAACGTGCAGGTTTGTTACATATGTATACTTATGCCATGTTGGTGTGCTGCACATTCAAATGCAGCACGATAAATGTCACATTTATATCATGTAACCTCCCAAGCAATCCTCCCTCCTACCCCTCCCCCCTCCCCATGATAGTTCCCAGTGCGTTATGTTCCCCTTCCCGGTCCAAGTGATCTATTGTTCAGTTCCCACCTATGAGTGAGAACATCGGGTTTGTTTTCTGTTCTTGTGATAGTTTGCTAAGAATGATGGTTTCCAGCTGCATCCATGTCCCTACAAAGGACGCAATCTCATCCTTTTTTATGGCTGCATAGTATTCCATGGTGTATATGTGCCACATTTTCTTTATCCAGTCTGTCACAGATGGACATTTGGGTTGATTCCAAGTCGTTGCTATTATGAATAGTGCCACAATAAACATACGTGTACATGTGTCCTTGTAGTAGAATAATTTATAATCCTTTGGGTATATACCCAGTAGTGGGATGGCTGGGTCATATGGTACATCTAGTTCTAGATCCTTGAGGAATTGCCATACTGTTTTCCATAATGGTTGAACTAGTTTACAATCCCACCAACACTCTTTTCGTGGAATCTGCAAATTGAGATTTGGGAGCCCATAGGTGCCCATGGTGAAAAAGTATATATCCTCCGATAATAACAAGAGAGAAGCTTACTGAGAGATTGCTTCCTGATGTGTGACTTCATCACACAGAGGTCCACTATTCCCTTCTTGGAACACTTTGCTAACTCTGTTATCTTTTGTTCTGCAAAGTGATATTTGGGGGCTCATTGAGGGCTATGGTGAAAAAGGAAAAATCCTCAGAACGAAACTGGAAAGTAGTTTTCGGAGAAACTGCATTTCAATGTGTGAATGCAACTCACAGAGAAACAGGTTTTTCTTCAGTGTTCAGTTTCCTAACACACTTTTCTGGAAATCTGCAATGGGATACAACTGAACGCAATGAAGGTTACGGTGACAAAGGAAATATCCTCAGATGAAAACTAGAAAGAAGCTTTGTTAGAAACTTCTTGGTGATGTGTGAATTCATCTCACAGAGTTACACTTATGTTTCCTGCAGCAGTCCATTATCACTGTTTTTGAGGAACCTGAGAAGTATTCTTTGGAACGCATTGAGGCCTACGCTGATAAAGAAAATGTCATCGGTTCCAAACATGAAAGAAGCTTTCTGAGAATCTTCTCTGTGACCTGTGAAATACTCTCACAGAGTTACAGCTGAGTTCTCCGCAAGCAGTATACTAACACTCTTTTCGTGGAATCTGCAAAGAGAGATTTGCGAGCCCATAGGGGCCCATGGTGAGAGAGGAAATATCCTCAGATAATAATAAGAGAGAAGCTTACTGAGAGATTCCTTTCTGATGGGAGACTTCATCACACATAGCTCCACCCTTCCCTTCTTGGTACAGTTTGCTAACTCTGTTATCTTGTGTTCTGCCAAGTGATATTTAGGAGAGCATTGAAGGCTATGGTGAAAAAGGAAATATCCTCAGGTCAAAACTGGAAGGAAGCCTTCTGAGAAACTGCATTTCAATGTGTGAATGCAACTCACAGAGTTACAAGTTACTCTTCAGTGTTCAGTTTTGTAACACAGTTTTCTGGAAATCTGCAATGGGATTCTTTGAACGCAATGAACCATGCGGAGACAAAGGAAATATACTCAGATGAAAACTAGAAAGAAGCTTGGTTAGAAACTTCTTGGTGATCTGTGAATTCATCGCACAGAGTTACACTTATGTTTCATGCAGCAGTCCATTATCACTGTTTTTGAGGAACATGAGAATGACTTCTTTGGATCGCATTGACAACTACGCTGATAAAGGAAATATCATCAGTTCAAATCGTGAAAGAAGCTTTCTCAGAAACTACTTTGTGATCTTTGAATTCCATTCACAGTGTTACCGCTTATTTCTCAGGAAGCAATTGGCTAACACTCTTTTCGTGGGATCTGCAAGGTGAGATTTGGGAGCCCACAGGGGCCCATGGTGAAAAAGGAAATATCCTCAAATAATAACTGGAGAGAAACTTTCTGATAGATTGCTTTCTGATGTGTGACTTCATCACACAGAGTTTCACCCTTCCCTTCGTGCAACAGTTTGCTATCTCTGTTATCTTGTGTTCTTCAAAGTGACATTTGGGAGCGCATTGAGTTCTACGGTGAAAAGGAAAATATCCTCAGATCAAAACTGGACAGAAGCCTTCTCAGACTGCATTTTGATGTCTGAATGCAACTCACAGAGTTACAAGTTTCTCCTCAGTGTTCAGTTTGCTAACACAGTTTTCTGGAAATCTGCAGTGGGATACTTCTGAACACAATGAAGCTTGTGGTGACAAAAGAAATATCCTCACATGAAAACTAGAAAGAAGCTTTGTTAGAAACTTCTTGGTGATGTATGAATTCATCTCACAGAGTTACACTTATGTTTCATGCAGCAGTTCATTATCACTGTTTTTGAGGAACCTGAGAAGGACTTCTTTGGATCGCATGGAGGCCTACGCTGATAAAGGAAATATCATCAGTTCAAAACGTGAAAGAATCTTTCTGAGAAACTTCTTTGTGATCTGAGAATTCCTCTCACAGAGTACAGCTTAGTTCTCACGACGCAGTTTACTAACACTCTTTTTTTTATTATTATACTTTAAGTTCTAGGGTACATGTGCATAACGTGCAGGTTTGTTACATATGTATACTTATGCCATGTTGGTGTGCTGCACCCATCAACTCGTCAGCACCGATCAAGTCATCATTTATATCATGTATAACTCCCCAATGCAATCCCTCCCTCCTCCCCCTCCCCCCTCCCCATGATAGTCCCCAGTGCGTTATGTTCTCCTTCCCGAGTCCAAGTGATCTCATTGTTCAGTTCCCACCTATGAGTGAGAACATGCGGTGTTTGGTTTTCTGTTCTTGTGATAGTTTGCTAAGAATGATGGTTTCCAGCTGCATCCATGTCCCTACAAAGGACGCAATCTCATCCTTTTTTATGGCTGCATAGTATTCCATGGTGTATATGTGCCACATTTTCTTTATCCAGTCTGTCACAGATGGACATTTGGGTTGATTCCAAGTCGTTGCTATTGTGAATAGTGCCACAATAAACATACGTGTACATGTGTCCTTGTAGTAGAATAATTTATAATCCTTTGGGTATATACCCAGTAGTGGGATGGCTGGGTCATATGGTACATCTAGTTCTAGATCCTTGAGGAATTGCCATACTGTTTTCCATAATGGTTGAACTAGTTTACAATCCCACCAACACTCTTTTCGTGGAATCTGCAAATTGAGATTTGGGAGCCCATAGGTGCCCATGGTGAAAAAGTATATATCCTCCGATAATAACAAGAGAGAAGCTTACTGAGAGATTGCTTCCTGATGTGTGACTTCATCACACAGAGGTCCACCATTCCCTTCTTGGAACACTTTGCTAACTCTGTTATCTTTTGTTCTGCAAAGTGATATTTGGGGGCTCATTGAGGGCTATGGTGAAAAAGGAAAAATCCTCAGAACGAAACTGGAAAGCAGTTTTCGGAGAAACTGCATTTCGATGTGTGAATGCAACTCACAGAGAAACAGGTTTTTCTTCAGTGTTCAGTTTCCTAACACACTTTTCTGGAAATCTGCAATGGGATACAACTGAACGCAATGAAGGTTACGGTGACAAAGGAAATATCCTCAGATGAAAACTAGAAAGAAGCTTTGTTAGAAACTTCTTGGTGATGTGTGAATTCATCTCACAGAGTTACACTTATGTTTCCTGCAGCAGTCCATTATCACTGTTTTTAAGGAACCTGAGAAGGAATTCTTTGGATCCCATTGAGTCCTACACTGATAAAGGAAATATCATCAGTTCAAAACCTGATAGAAACTTTCTGAGAAACTTCTTTGTGATCTGTGAATTCCTCTCACAGAGTTGCAGCTTAGTTCTCAGGAAGCAGTTTGCTAACACTCTTTTCGTGGAATCTGCAAAGTGATATGTGGGAGCCAACAGGCCCGTGGTGAAAAAGGATATATCCTCAGATAATAACTAGAGAGAAGCTTACTGAGACATTGCTTTCTGATGTGTAACTTCATCACACAGAGTTCCACCCTTCCCATATTGGAACAGTTTGCGAACTCTGTTATCTTGTGCTCTGCAAAGTGATATTAGCGAGCTCATTGAGGGCATTGGTGAAAAAGGAAATATCCTCAGATCAAAACTGGAAAGAAGCCTTCAGAGAAACTGCATTTCGAGGGGTAAATGCAACTCACAGATTTCCACGATTCTCTTCAGTTTTCAGTTTGCTAACACAGTTTTCTGGAAATCTGCAATGGGATACTTCTGAACGCAATTAAGCTTATGGTGACAAAGGAAATGTACTCAAATGAAAACTAGAAAGAAGCTTTGTTAGAAACCCCTTAGTGATCTGTGAATTCATCTCATAGAGTTACACTTATGTTTCACGCAGCAGTCCATTATCACTGTTTTTGAGGAACCCAAGAAAGACTTATTTGGATCGCATTGAGGCCTACGCTGATAAAGGAAATATCAGTTCGAAACGTGGAAGAAGCTTTCTGAGAAGCTTCTTCGTGATCATTGAATTCCTCTCACAGAGTTACAGCTTAGTTCTCAGAAAGCAGTTTGCTAACACTCTTTTAGTGGAATCTGAAAAGTGAGATTTGGGAGCCCATTGGGTCCCATGGTGAAAAAGGAAATATCCTCAGATAATAACTAGAGAGAAGTTTACTGAGAGATTGCTTTCTGATGTGTGACTTCATCACATAGAGATCTACCCTTCCCTTCTTGCTGCAGTTAGCTAACTCTGTTATCTTGTGTTCTGCCAAGTGATATTTGGGAACTCATTGAAGGCTACGGTGAAAAAGGTTATATCCTCAGATGAATACTGTAAAGAAGCCTTCTGAGAAACTGCATTTCGATGTGTGAATGCAATTCACAGAGTTACTCGTTTCTCTTCAGTGTTCATTCTGCTGACACAGTTTTCTGGAAATCTGCAATGGGATACTTCTAAACGCAATTAAACTTGCGGTGACAAAAGAAATGTCCTCAGATGAAAACTAGAACGAAGTTTTGGTTGACACTTCTTGATGATGTGTGAATTAAACTCACAGAGCTACACTTATGTTTCATGTAGCAGTCCATTATCACTGTTTTTGAGGAACCTGAGAATGACTTCTTTGGAAAGCATTGAGGCCTACGCTGATAAACAAATATCATCCGTTCAAAACTTGAAAGAAGCTTTCTGAGAAACTTCTTTGTGATCTGTGATTTCCTCTCACAGAGTTACAGCTGAGTTCTCAGGAAGCAGTTTGCTAACCCTCTTTTAGTGGAATCTGCACGGTGAGATTTGGGAGCCCATAGGGGCCCATGGTGAAAAAGGAAATATCCTCAGATAATAACTAGAGAGAAGGTAGCTGAGAGATTACTTTCTGATGTCTGACTTCATCACACAGAGTTCCACCCTTCCCTTCTTGGAAGAGTTTGCTAACTCTGTTATCTTGTGTTCTGCAAAGTGATATTTGGGAGCTCATTGAAGGCTATGGTGAAAAAGGAAATATCCTCAGATCAAAACTGGAAAGAAGCCTTCTGTGAAATTACATTTTGATGTGTAGATAGCAACTCCCAGAGTTACACGTTTCTGTTTAGTGTTCAGATTCCTAACACAGTTTTCTGGAAATCTGCAATGGGATACTTGTGAACGCAATGAAGCTTGCGGTGACAAAGGAAATATCCGCAGATGAAAAAGAGAAAGAAGCTTTGTTAGAATCTTCTCGGTGATGTGTGAATTAATCTCAAAAGTTACGCTTATGTTTCAGGCAGCAGTCCATTATCACTGTTTCTGAGGAACCTGAGAAGGACTTTTTTGGATCGCATTGAGGCCTACGCTGATAAAGGTAATATCATCGGTTCCGAACGTGAAAGAAGCTTTCTGAGAAACTTCTTTGTGATCTGTGAATTCCTCTCACAGAGGTAGAGCTGAGTACTCAGGAAGCAGTTTGCTAACACTCCTTTCGTGTAATCTGCAAAGTGAGATTTGGGGGCCCATAGGGGCCCATGGTGAAAAAGGATATATCCTCAGATAATAAGTAGAGAGAAGCTTAATGAGAGATTGCTTTCTGATGTGTGACTCCACACACAGAGTTCCACCCTTCCCTTCTTTGAAGAGTTTGCTAACTCTGTTATCTTGAGTTCTGCAAAGTGATATTTAGGAACGCATTGAAGGCTATGGTGAAAAAGGAAACATCCTCAGTTTAAAACTAGAAAGAAGCCTTCTGAGAAACTGCGTTTTGATGTTTGAATGCAACTCACAGAGATACACGTTTCTCTTCAGTGTTCTGTTTGCTAACACAGTTTTCTGGAAATCTGCAATGGGATACTTGTGAACGCAATGAAGCTTACGGTGACAAAAGAAATATCCTCAGGTGAAAACTAGATAGAAGCTTTGTTAGAAACTTCGTATTGATGTGTGAATTCATCTCAAAAGTTACACTTATGTTTCATGCAGCAGTCCATTATCACTGTTTTTGAGGAACCTGAGAAGGACTACTTTGGATTGCATTGAGGCCTACGCTGATAAAGGAAATATCATCAGTTCAAAACGTAAAAGAATCGTTCTGAGAAACTTCTTTGTGATCTGCGAATTCCATTCACAGAGTTACAGCTTAGTTATCAGGAAGCAGTTTGCTAACACTCTTTTCGTGGAATCTGCAAAGTGAGATTAGGGAGAACATAGGGGCCCATGGTGAAAAAGGAAATATTATCAGATAAAAACTAGAGTGAAGCTTACTGAGAGATTGCTTTCTGATTTGTGACTTCATCACACAGAGTTCCACCCTTCCCTTCTAGGAACAGTGTTCTAATTCTGTTATCTTGTGTTCTGCAAAGTGATATTTAGTAGTGCACTGAAGGCTATGGTGAAAAAGGAAATATCCTTAGACCAAAACCAGAAAGAAGCCTTCTGAGAAACTGCATTTCGATGTTTGAATTCAACTCCCAGAGTTACACGTTTCTCTTCAGTGTTCATTTTGGTAACACAGTTTCCTGGAAATCTATAAAATGGGATATTTCAGCACGCAATGAAGCTTGCGGTGACAAAGGAAATATCCTCAGCTGAAAACTAGAAAGAAGCTGTGTTAGAAACTTTTTGGTGATGTGTGCATTCGTCTCACAGAGTTACAATTATGTTGCTTGCAGCACTCTATTATCCATGTTTTTGAGGAAGCTGAGAGGACTTCTTTGGATCGCCTGGTGGCCTACGCTGATAAAGGAAATATCATCAGTTCAAAACGTGAAAAAAGCTTTCTGGGAAACTTCTTTGCGATCTGTGAATTCCATTCACAAAGTTACAGCGGAGTTCTCAGGAGGCAGTTTCCTAACACTCTTTTCGTGGAATCTGCAAAGTGAGATTTGGGCGCCCATAGGGGCCCATGGTGAAAAAGAAAATTTCCTCAGATAATAGCTAGAAAGAAGCATACTGAGAGATTGCTTTCTGATGTGTGACTTCATCAAACAGAGTTCCACCCTTCCCTTCTTGGTACAGTTTATTAACTCTATTATCTTGTGTTCTACAAAGTGATATTTAGGAGTGCATTGAAGGCTATGGTGAAAAAGGAAATATCCTCAGATCAAAACTGGAAAGAAGCCTTCTTAGAAACTGCATTTCGATGTGTGAATACAACTAACAGAGTTACACGTTTCTCTTCAGTGTTCAATTTGCTAACACAGTTTTCTGGAAATCTGCAATGGGATACTTGTGAACGCAATGAAGTTGACGGTGACAATGGAAATATCCTCAGATGAAAACTAGAAAGAAGCTTTGTTAGAAACTTCTGGGTGATGTGTGAATTCATCCCAAAAGTTACACTTATGTTTCATGCAGCAGTCCATTATCACTGTTTTTGAGGAACCTGAGAAGGACTCCTTTGGATCGCATTGAGGCCTAAGCTGATAAAGGAAATATCATCGGTTCAAACCGTGAAAGAAGCTTTCTGGGAAACTTCTTTGTGATTTGTGAATTCCATTCACAGAGTTACAGCTGAGTTCTCTGGAGGCAGTTTGCTGACACTCTTTTCGTGAAATCGACAAAGTGAGATTTCGAAGCCCATAGTGGCACATGGTGAAAAAGGAAATATCCTCAGATAACTACTGGAGAGAAGCTTACTGTGAGATTGCTTTCTGATGTGTGACTTCATCACACAGAGTTCCGCCCATCCCTTCTTGGAACAGTTTGCTAACTCTGTTATCTTGTGTTCTGCAAAGTGATACTTAGAAGCGCATTGAATCCTGTCGTGAAAAAGGAAATATCCTCACATGAAAACTGGAAAGAAGCCTTCTGAGAAACTGCATTTCGATGTGTGAATACAACTCACAGAGTTAAACGTTTCTCTTCAGTGTTCAGTCTACTAACACAGTTTTCTGGAAATCTGCAATGGGATTCTTGGGAATGCAATGAAGCTTGCGGTGAGAAAGGAAATATCCTCAGATGAAAACTAGATAGAAACTTTGTAAGAAACTTCTGGGTGATGTGTGAATTCATATCAAAAGCTACACTTATGTTTCATGCAGCAGTCCATTATCACCGTTTTTGAGGAACCTGAGAAGGACTTCTTTGGATCGCACTGAGTCCTACGCCGATAAAGGAAATATCATCAGGTCAAAACGTGAAAGAAGCTTTCTGAGAAACTTCTTTGTGATCTGTGAATTCCATTCACAGAGTTACAGCTGAGTTCTCAGTAAGCAGTTTGCTAACACTCTTCCTGGAATCTGCAAAGTGAGATTTGGGAGCCCATAGGGGCCCATGGTGAAAAAGAAAATATCCTCAGTTAATAACTAGAGAGAAGCTTACTGAATGATTGCTTTCCGATGTGTGACTTCATCACACAGAGTTCTACCCTTCCCTTCTTCGAACAGTTTTTTAACTCTATTGTCTTGTGTTCTGCAAAGTGATATTTGTGAGATCATTGAGGGCTATGGTGAAAAAGGAAATGTCCTCAGAAGAAAACTGGAAAGAAGTCTTCTGAGAAACTGCATTTCGATGTGTGAATGCAGCTCACAGAGTTACACGTTTCTCTTCAGTGTTGAGTTTGCTAACACAGTTTTCTGGAAATCTGCATTGGGATACTTGGGAAAGCAATGAATTTAGTGGTGACAAAGGAAATATCCTCAGATGAAAACTAGAAAGAAGCTTTGATGGAAACTTCTTGGTGATGTGATTTCACCTCAAAGAGTTACACTTATGTTTCATGCAGCAGTCCATTACCACTGTTTTTGAGGAACTGGAGAAGGACTTCTTTGGATCGCATTTAGGCCTACGCTGAAAAGGAAATATAATCAGTTCAAAACGTGAAAAAACCTTTCTGAGAAACCTCTTTGTGATCTGTGAATTCCATTCACAGAGTTACAGCTGAGTTCTCAGTAAGCAGTTTGCTAACAGTCTTTTCGTGGAATCTACAAAGTGAGATTTGGAAGCCCATAGGGGCCCATGGTGAAAAGGAAATATTCTCAGTTAATAACTAGAGAGAAGCTTACTGAGAGATTGCTTTCTGATGTGTGACTTCATCACACAGAGTTCCACCCTTCCCTTCTTGGAACATTTTACTAACTCTGTTATCTTGTGTTCTGCAAAGTGACATTTGGGAGCTCATTGTGGGCTATGTTGAAAAACGAAATGTCCTCAGATCAAAAGTGGAAAGAAGCTTTCTGAGAAACTGCATTTCGATGTGTGAATTCAAATCCCAGTGTTACACTTTTCTCTTCAGTGTTCAGTTTGCTATCACAGTTTTCTGGAAATCTGCAATGGGATACTGCAGAACGCAATGAAGCTTGCGGTGACAAATAAGTATTCTCAGATGAAAACTAGAAGTAAGCTTTCTTAGATAATTCTTGTAGATGTGTATTCATCTCACAGAGTTACACTTATGTTTCATGCAGCAGTCCATTATCACTGTTTTTGAGTAAACTGGGAAGGACTTCTTTTACCGCATTGAGGCCTGCGCTGATAAAGGAAATATCTTCAGTTCAAAACGTGAAAGAAGCTTTCTGAGAATCTTGTTTGTGATCTGTGAATTCCACAGTGTTACAGCTTAGTTCTCAGGAAGCAGTTTGCTAACACTCTTTTCCTGGAATCTGCAAAGTGAGATTTGGGAGCTCGTAGGTGCCCACGGTGAAAAAGGAAATATCCTCAGATACTAATTAGAGAGAAGCCTACTGAGACATTGCTTTCTGATGTTTGAATTCATAACACAGATTTCCAACCTTACCTTCTTTGGACAGTTTGCTAACTCTGTTATCTTGTGTTATGCAAAGTCATATTTAGGAGCGCATTGAAGGCTGTGGTGAAAAAGTAAATATCCTCAGATCAAAACTGGTAAGAAGCCTTCTGAGAAACTGCATTTCGATGTGTGAATTCAACTCCCGGAGTTACACGTTTGTCTTCAATGTACAGTTTGCTAACACAGTTTCCTGGAAATCTGCAAAATGGGATATTTCTTGAATGCAATGAAGCTTGCGGTGACAAAGGAAATATCCTCAGATGAAAATTAGAAAGAAGCTTTGTTGGAAACGTCTTGGTTAAGTGTGAATTCATGTCACAGAGTTACACTTCTGTTTCATGCAGCAGTCCATTATCACTGTTTTTGAGGAACCTGAGAAGGACTAGTTTGGATCGCGTTGAGGCCTATGCTGATAAAGGAAATATCATCGGTTCCAAACGTGAAAGACGCTTTCTGAGAAACTTCTTTGTGATCTATGAATTCCTCTTACAGAGTTACAGCTGAGTTCTCAGGAAGTAGTTTGCTAACATTCTTTTCGTGGAATCTGCAAAGAGAAATTTGGGAGCCCATATGGGCCCATGGTGAAAAAGGAAATATCCTCAGATAATAACTGGAGAGAAGCTAACTGAGAGATTGCTTTCTGAAGTGCGACTTCATCACACAGAGTTCTACCTTTCCCTTCTTGGAACAGTTTACTGACTCTGTTATCTTGTGTTCTTCCAAGTGATATTTGGGAGCTCATAGTGGGCTACGGTGAAAAATGATATATCCTCAGATCAAAACTGGAAGGAAGCCTTTTGTGAAACTGCATTTCGATGTGTGAATGCAACTCACAGAGTTACACGTTTCTCTTCAGTGTTCAGTTTGATAACACGGTTTTCTGGAAATCTGCAGTTGGATATTTCTGAACGCAATGAAGCTTGAGGTTAAAAACGAAATATCCTCAGATGAAAACTAGAAAGAAGCTTTCGTAGAAACTTCTTGGTGATGAGTTAATTCATCTCACAGAGTTACACTTATGTTTCATGCAGCAGTCCATTATCACAGTTTTTGAGGAACCTGAGAAGGACTTCTTTCGATCACATTGAGGCCTACGTGGTTAAAGGAAATATCTTCGGTTCCAAACGTGAAAGAAGCTTTCTGAGTAACTTCTATGTGAATTGTGAATTCCATTCACAGAGTTACAGCTTACTTCTCAGGAAGCAGTTTGCTAAGAGTCTTTTCGTGTAATCTGCAAAGTGAGATTTGGGAGCCCATAGGGGCCCATGGTGAAACATGAAGTGTCCTCAGATAATAACTAGAGAGGAGCTTACTGAGAGATTGCTTTCTAATGGGTCACTTAATAACACAGAGTTCCACCCTTCCCTTCTTGGAAGAGTCTGCTAACACTGTTATCTTGTGTTCTGCAAAGTGATATTTGGGAGGTCATTGAGGGTTATGGTGAAAAAGGAAATATCCTCAGATCAACTGGAAAGAAACCTTCTAGGAAACTGCATTTCGATATCTGAATGCAACTCACAGAGTTACACGTTTCTCTTCAGGGTTCTGTTTGCTAACACAGATTTCTGGATCTGCATTTGGATACTTGTGAACGCAATGAAGCTTGCGGTGACAAAGGAAATATTCTCAGATGAAAACTAGAAAGAAACTTTTTTAGAAACTTCTTGGTGATGTGTGAATTCATCTCACAGAGTTACACATATGTTTCACGCAGCAGTCAATTATTACTCTTTTTGAGGAACCTCAGAGGACTTATTTGGATCGCATAGTGGCCTACGCTGATAAAGGAAATATCATCAGTTCAAACCGTGAAAAAAGCTTTCTGGGAAAATTCTTTGTGATCTGTGAATTTCTCTCACAGAGTTACATCTTAGTCCTCAGGAAGCAGTTTGCTAACACTCTTTTCGTGGAATCTGCAAAGTGAGATTTGGGAGCTCATAGGGGCCAATGGTGATAAAGGAAGTATCCTCAGGTAATAACTAGAGAGAAGCTTACTGAGAGATTGCTTTCTGATGGGTAACTTCATCACACAGAGTTCCACCCTTCCCTTCTTCGAAGAGTTTGCTAACTCTGTTATCTTGTGTTCTGCAAAGTGATACTTAGGAACACATTGAAGGCTATGTGAAAAAGGAAGTATCCTCAGATCAAAACTGGAAAGAAGCCTTCTGAGAAACTGCATTTCGATGTGTGAATGCAACTCACAGAGTTTCACGTTTCTCTTCAGTGTTCAGTTTGCTTACACAGTTTTCTGGAAATCTGTAATGGGATACTTCTGAACGCAATGAAGCTTGCCGTGACAAAGGAAATATCCTCAGATGAAAACTAGAAAGAAGCTTTCGTACAAACTTCTTGGTGATGTGTGAATTCATCTCACAGAGTTACACTTATGTTTCATACAGCAGTCCATTATCACTCTTTTTGAGGTACCTGAGAAGGACTTCTTTGGATCGCATTGAGGCCTACGGTGATAAAGGAAATATCATCGGTTCCATACGTGAAAAACGCTTTCTG
Source organism: Rhinopithecus roxellana (assembly GCF_007565055.1). Lineage (NCBI taxonomy): Eukaryota > Metazoa > Chordata > Mammalia > Primates > Cercopithecidae > Rhinopithecus > Rhinopithecus roxellana. Next base: position 53,376,561 of record NC_044562.1, on the reverse strand, counting down.
AGAAACTTCTTTGTGATCTGTGAATTCCTCTCACAGTGTTACAGCTGCGTTCTCAGGAAGCAGTTTGCTATCATCCTTTTCGTGGAATCTGCAAAGAGAGATTTGGGAGCCCATAGGGCCCCATGGTGAAAAAGGAAATATCCTCAGATAATAACTGGAGAGAAGGTCACTGAGAGATTGCTTTCTGAAGTGCGACTTCATCACACACAGTTCCACCCTTCCCTTCTTGGAACAGTTTGCTAACTCTGTTATCTTGTTTTCCGCAAAGTGATATTTGGGAGCTCATGGAGGGCAATGGTGAAAAAGGAAATATCCTCAGATCAAAACTGGACAGAATCCTTTTGAGAAACTGCATTTCGATGTGTGAATGCAATTCACAGAGTTACACGTTTCTCTTCAGTGTTCAGCTTGCTAACACAGTTTTCTGGAAATCTGCAATGGGATACTTGTGTATACAATGAAGGTTGCGGTGACAAAGGAAATATCTTCAGATGAAAAATAGAAAGAAGATTTGTTAGAAACTTCTTGGAGATGTGTGAATTAATTTCACAGAGTTACACTTATCTTTCATGCAGCAGTCCATTATCATTGTTTTTGAGGGACCTGAGAGGACTTCTTTGGATCGCATTGAGGCCTACGCTGATAAAGGAAATATCATCAGTTCAAAACGTGAAAGAAGCTTTCAGAGAAACTTCTTTGTGATCTGTGAATTCCTCTCACAGAGTTACAGCTGAGTTCTAAGGAAGCAGTTTGCTAACACTCTTTTCATGGTATCTGCAAAGTGAGATTTGGGAGCCCCGAGGGGCCCATGGTGAAAAAGGAAATATCCTCTGATAATAACTGGAGAGAAGCTTACTGAGAGATTGCTTCCTGAAGTGCGACTTCATCACACAGCGTTCCACCCTTCCCTTCTTGGAAGAGTTTGTTAACTCTGTTATCTTGTGTTCTGCAAAGTGATACTTGGGAGCTAATTGACGACTATGGTGAAAAAGGAAACATCCTCAGATCAAAACTTTAAAGAAGCCGTCTGAAAAACTGCATTTCGATGACTGAATGCAACTCACAGTGTTACACGTTTCTCTTCAGTGTTCAGTTTGCTAACACAGTTTTCTGGAAATCTGCAATGGGATACTTCTAAACGCAATGAAGCTGGCGGTGACAAAGGAAATATACTCAGATGAAAACTAGAAAGAAGCTTTCGTAGAAACTTCTTGGTGATGTGTGAATTCACCTCACAGAGTTACACTTCTGTTTCATGCAGCTGTCTATTATCACTGTTTTTGAGGAACCTGAGAAGGACTTCTTTGGATCGCATTGAGTCCTACGCCGATAAAGGAAATATCATCAGGTCAAAACGTGAAAGAAGCTTTCTGAGAAACGTCTTTGTGATCTGTGAATTCCATTCACAGAGTTACAGCTGAGTTCTCAGTAAGCAGTTTGCTAACCGTCTTTTCGTGGAATCTACAAGGTGAGACTTGGGAGCCCATAGGAGCCCATGGTGAAAAGGAAATATTCTCAGTTAATACCTAGAGAGAAGCTTACTGAGAGATTGCTTTCTGATGTGTGACTTCATCACACAGAGTTCGACCCTTCCCTTCTTGGAACAGTTTGTTAACTCCGTTATCTTGTGTTCTGCAAAGTGATATTTTTGAGCTCATTGAGGGCTATGGGGAAAAGGAAATATCCTCAGAACAAAACTGGAAAGAAAACTTCTGAGAAACTGCACTTCGATCTGTGAATGCAACTCACAGAGTTACGAATTTCTCTTCAGTGTTCAGTTTGTTAACACAGTTTTCTGGAAATCTGCAATGGGATTTTTGTGAACGCAATGAAGATTGCGGTGACAAAGGAAATATCCTCAGATGAAAACCAGAAAGAAGCTTTGTTAGAAACTTCTTGGTGATGTGTGAATTCATGTCACAGAGTTACACTTATGTTTCTTGCGGCAGTCCATTATCACTATTTTTGAGGAACCTGAGAAGGACTTCTTTGGATCGCATTGAGGCCTACGCTGATAAAAAATATATCATCGGTTCAAAACCTGTAAGAAGCTTTCTTGGAAACTTCTTTGTGATCTGTGAATTCCATTCACAGTGTTACAGCTGAGTTCCTAGGAGGCAGTTTGCTAACACTCTTGTCATGGAATCTGCAAAGCGATATTTCGGAGCCCATACTGGCCCATGGTGAAAAAGGAAATATCCTCAGATAATTACTGCAGAGAAGCTTACTGAGAGATTGCTTTCTGATGTGTGACTTCATCACACAGAGTTCCACCCTTCCGTACTTGGAACTGTTTGCTAACTCTGTTATCTTGTGTTCTGCAAAGTAATACTTTGAAGCGCATTGAATGCTATCGTGAAAAAGGAAATATCCTCAGATGAATACTGAAAAGAAGCCTTCTGAGAAACTGCATTTCGATGTGTGAATGCAACTCAGACTTAACGTTTCTCTTCAGTTTTCAGTTTCCCAACACAGTTTTCTGGAAATCTGCAAGGGCATACTTGTGAACGCAATGATGCTTGCCGTGACAAAGGAAATATCCTCAGATGAAAACTAGAAAGAAGCTTCGTTAGAAACTTTTTGGTGGTGTTTCAATTCATGTCACAGAGTTACACTTATGTTTCATGCAGCAGTCCAGTTTCACTGTTTTTGAGGAACCTGAGAGGACTTCTTTGTATCCCATTGAGGCCTACGTTGATAACGGAAATAGCATCAGTTCAAAACGAGAAAGAATCTTTCTGAGAAACTTCCTTGTGATCTGTGAATTCCATTCACAGAGTTACAGCTTAGTTCTCAGGAAGCAGTTTGCTAACACTCTTTTCGTGGAATCTGCAAAGTGAGATTTGGGAGCCCATAGCGGCCCATGGTGAGAAAGGAAATATCCTCAGATAATAACTAGAGAGAAGGTTACTGAGAGATTGCTTTCTGATGTGTGACTTCATCACACAGAGTTCCACCCTTCCCTTCTCGGAACATTTTGCTAACTCTCTTATCTTGTGTTCTGCAAAGTGATATTTAGTAGCGCATTGAGGGCTATGGTGAAAAAGGAAATGTCCTCATATCAAAACTGGAAAGAAACCTTCTGAGAAACTGCACGTCGATGTGTGAATTCAACTCCCAGATTTACACGTTTCTCTTCAGTGTTCAGTTTGCTAACACAGTTTTCTGGAAATCTGCAATGGGATACTTCTGAACGCAATGAAGCTTGCCGTGACAAAGGAAATATCCTCAGATGAAAACTAGAAAGAAGCTTCGTAGAAACTTCTTGGTGATGTGTGAATTCATCTCCCAGGGTTACACTTATGTTTCATGCAGCAGTCCGTTATCACTGTTTTGGAGGAACCTTAGAAGGACTTCTTTGGATCGCATTGAGACCTACGCTGATAAAGAAAATATCATCAGTTCAAAACGCAAAAGAAGCTTTCTAAGGAACTTCTCTGTGATCTGTGAATTCCTCTCACAGTGTTACACCTGAGTTCTCAGGAAGCAGTTTGGTAGCACTCTTTTCGTGGAATCTGCCAAGTGCGATTTGGGAGCTTCTAGGGGCCCATGGTGAAAAAGGAAATATCCTCAAATAATAACTAGAGAGAAGCTTACTGAGAGATTGCTTTCCGATGTGTGACGTCATCACACAGATTTTCACCCTTCCCTTCTTGGAACAGTTTGCTAACTCTGTTCCCTTGTGTTCTGTATAAAGATATTTGCGCGCTCATTGAGGGCTATTGTGAAAAAGGAAATATCCTTATATCGAAACTGTAAAGCAGCCTTCTGAGAAACTGCATTTCTATTTGTGAATGCTAATCACAGAGTTACAGGTTTCTCTTCAGTGTTCAGTTTGCCAACACACTTTTCTGGAAATCTGCAATGGGATACTTCTGAACGCAATGAAGCTTGGGGTGATGAAGGAAAGATCCTCAGATGAAAACTGGAAAGAAGATTTGTTAGAAACTTCTTGTTGAAGTGTGAATTCATCTCACAGAGTTACACTTATGTTTCATGAAGCAGTCCATTATCACTATTTTTGAGGAACCTGAGAAGGATTTCTTTGGATCGCATTGAGGCCTACGCTGATAAAGGAAATATCATCAGTTCAAAACGTGAAAGAAGCTTTCTGAGAAACTTCTGAGTGATCTGTGAATTCCTCTCACAGAGGTACAGCTGCGTTCTCAGGATGCAGTTTGCTAACACTTTTTTGTGGAATCTGCAATGTGAGATTTGGGAGCCCAAAGGAGGCCATGGTGAAAAAGGAAATATCCTCAGATAATAAGAAGAGAGAAGCTTACTGAGGGATTGCTCTCTGAAGTGTGACTCCATCACACAGAGTTAAACCCTTCCCTTCTTGGAACAGTTTGCTAACTCTGTTATCTTCTGTTCTGCAAAGTGATATTTGGGAGCTCCTTGAGGGGTATCATGAAAAAGGAAATAGCCTCAGATCAAAACTGGAAAGAAGCCTTCTGGGAAACTGCATTTCGATGTGTGAAGGCAACTCTCAGAGTTACACGTTTCTCTTCAGTGATCAGTTTGCTAACACAGTTTTCTGGAAATCTGCATTGGGATACTTGGGAACGCAATGAAGCTTGCGGTGATGAAGGAAAGACCCTCAGATGAAAACTAGAAAGAAGCTTTCTTTGAAATTTCTTGGTGTTGTGTGAATTCGACTCACAGAGTTACACTTATGTTTCATGCAGCAGTCCATTATCACTGTTTTTGAGGAACCTGAGAGGACTTCTTTTGATCGCATTGAGGCCTACGTTGATAAAGGAAATATCATCAGTTCAAAACGTGAAAGAAAGTTTCTGAGAAACTTCTATGTGATCTGTGAATTCCTCTCACATAATTACAGCTTATTCTCAGGAAGCAGTTTGCTAACACTCTTTTCGTGGAATCTGTAAAGGGAGATTTGGGAGCCCATAGCGGCCCATGGTGAAAAAGGAAATATCCTCAGATACAAACTAGAGAGAAACTTGCTGAGAGATTGCTTTCTGATGTGTGACTTCATCGCACCAAGGTCCACCGTTCTATTCTTGGAACAGTTTTCTACCTCTGTTATCTTGTGTTCTGCAAAGTGATATTTGGGAGTTCATTGAGAGCTATGGTGAAAAAGGAATTATCCTCAGATCAAAACTGGAAAGAAGCCTTCTGAGGAACTGCAGTTCGATGTGTGAATGCAACTCAGAGTTACACGTTTCTCTTCAGTGTTCAGTTTGCTAACACAGTTTTCTAGAAATCTGCGATGGGATACTTCTGAACGCAATGAAGCTTGGGGAGACGAAGGAAATTTCCTCAGATGAAAACTGGAAAGAAGCTTTGTTAGAAACTTCTTGGTGATGTGTGAATTCATCGCACAGAGTTACACTTATGTTTCATGCGGAGGTCCATTACCAGTGTTTTCGAGGAATCTGAGAGGACTTCTTTGGATCGCATTGAGGCCTACGCTGATAAAGGAAATATCATCATTTCAAAACGTGAAAGAAGCTTTCTGAGAAACTTCTTTGTGATCATTAAATTCCTCTCACAGACTAACAGCTTGGATCTCAGGAAGCAGTTTGCTAACACTCTTTCCGTGGAATTTGCAAAGTGAGATTTGGGAGCCCATAGGGACCCCTGGTAAAAAAGGAAATATCCTCAGATAATAACTGGAGAGAAGCTTACTGAGAGATTGCTTTCTGCTGTGGGACTTCATGACACAGAGTTTCACCCTTCCCTTCTTGGAAGTGTTTGCCTACTCTGTTATCTTGTGTTCTGGAAAGTGATATTTAGGAGCACTTTGAAGGGTATGGTGAAAAAGGAAATATCCTCAGATCAAGACTGGAAGGAAGCCTTCTGAGAAACTGCATTTTGATGTGTGAATGCAATTCACAGAGTTACACGTTTCTCTTCAGTGTTCATTTTACTAACACAGTTTTCTGGAAATCTACATTGGGATATTTGTGAACGCAATGACGCTTGCGGTGAGAAAGGAAATAACCTCAGATGAAAAAAAAAGAAGCTTTGTTAGAAACTTCTTGGTGATGTGTGAATTCATCTCACAGGATTACACTTAGTTTCATGCAGCACTCCATTATCACTGTGATTGAGGAAGCTGAGAAGGACTTCTTTGGATCCCATTGAGGCCTACGCTGATAAAGGAAATACCATCAGTTCAAAACGTGAAAGAAGCTTTCTGAGAAACTTCTTTGTGATCTGTGAATTCCTCTCACAGAGTTACAGCTGACTTCTCAGGAAGTAGATTGCTAAACCTCTTTTCGTGGAATCTGCGAAGTGAGATTTGGGAGCCCATAGGGTCCCATGGTAAAAAAGGAATTATCCTCAGATAATAACTAGAGAGAAGCTCCCTGAGAGATTGCTTTCTGATGTGTGATTTCATCACATAGAGTTCAAACCTTCCCTTCTTGGAACCGTTTGCGTACTCTGTTATCTTGTGTTCTGCAAAGTGATATTTGGGAGCTCATTGAGGGCTATGGTGAAAAAGGAAATAGCCTCACATCAAAACTAGAAAGAAGCCTTCTGTGAAACTGCATTTCGATATATGAATTCAACTCCCAGAGTTACACGTTGCTCTTCAGTGTTCAGTTTGCTAACAGTTTTCTGGAAATCTGCAATGGGATACTTCTGAACGCAATGAAGCATGCGGTGACAAAGGAAATATCCTCAGAAGAAAACTAGGAGGAAGCTTTGTTTGAAACTTCTTGGTGATTCGTGAATTCATCTCACAGAGTTACACTTATGTTTCATGCAGCAGTCCATTATCACTGTTTTTGAGGAACCTGAGAGGACTTCTTTTGATCGCATTGAGGCCTACGTTGATAAAGGAAATATCATCAGTTCAAAACGTGAAAGAAAGTTTCTGAGAAACTTCTATGTGATCTGTGAATTCCTCTCACATAATTACAGCTTATTCTCAGGAAGCAGTTTGCTAACACTCTTTTCGTGGAATCTGTAAAGGGAGATTTGGGAGCCCATAGCGGCCCATGGTGAAAAAGGAAATATCCTCAGATACAAACTAGAGAGAAACTTGCTGAGAGATTGCTTTCTGATGTGTGACTTCATCGCACCAAGGTCCACCGTTCTATTCTTGGAACAGTTTTCTACCTCTGTTATCTTGTGTTCTGCAAAGTGATATTTGGGAGTTCATTGAGAGCTATGGTGAAAAAGGAATTATCCTCAGATCAAAACTGGAAAGAAGCCTTCTGAGGAACTGCAGTTCGATGTGTGAATGCAACTCAGAGTTACACGTTTCTCTTCAGTGTTCAGTTTGCTAACACAGTTTTCTGGAAATCTACAATGGGATGCTTCTGAACGCAATGAAGCTTGCAGTGACAAAGGAAATATCATCAGATGGAAACTAGAAAGAAGCTTTCTTAGAAAGTTCTTGGTGATGTGTGACTTCATTCACAGCGTTACACTTATGTTTCATGCAGCAGTTCATTATCACTATTTTGAGGAACCTGAGAGGACTTCTTTGGATCGCATTGAGGCCTACAGTGATAAAGGAAATATCATCAGTTAAAAAACTGAAAGTAGCTTTCTAAGAACCTTTTTTGTGATCTGTGAATTCCTCACACAGAGTTACAGCTGAGTTCTCAGGAAGCAGTTTGCTAACACGCTTTTCGTGGAATCTGCAAAGGGAGACTTGTGAGCCCATAGGGGCCCAGGGTGAAAAAGGAAATATCCTCAAATAATAACTGGAGAGAAGCTCATTGAGAGATTGCTTTCTTATGTGGCTTCATACACAGAGTTCCACCCTCCCCCTTCTTGGTACAGTTTACTAACTCTGTTATCTTGTGTTCTGCAAAGTGATATTTGGTAGCTCCTTGAGGGCTATGCTGAAAAAGGAATTATCCTCAGATGAAAACTGTAAGGAAGCCTTCTGAGAAACGGCGTTTCGATGTGTGAATGCAACTCACAGAGTTACACGTTTCTCTTCAGTGTTCAGTTTGCTAACACAGTTTTCTGGAAATCTGCATTGGGATACTTGTGAATGCAATGAAGGTCCCAGGTGACAAAGGAAATATCCTCAGATGAAAACTAGAAAGAAGCTATGGTAGAAAACTCTTGGTGATGTGTGAACTCAACTCACAGAGTTACGCTTATGTTTCATGCACTAGTCTAATAACACTGTTTTTGAGGAACATGAGAATGACTACTTTGGATCGCATTGAGGCCTGTGCTGATAAAGTATATATCATCATTTCAAAACGTGAAAGAAGCTTTCTGAGAAACATCTTTGTGATCTGTGAATTCCTCTCACAGAGGTACAGCTGAGTTCTCAGGAAGCAGTTTCCTAACACTCTTTGCGTGGAATCTGCAAAGTGAGATTTGGGAGCCCATAGGGGCGTGTGTTGAGAAAGGAAATATCCTCAGGTAATAACTGGAGAGAATCTTACTGAGAGATTGCTTTCTGGTGTGTGACTTAATCACACAGAGTTCCACCCTTCCCTTCTTGGAACAGTTTGCTAACTCTGTTATCTTGTGTTCTGCAAGTGATATTTGGGAGCTCCTTGAGGGCTATTCTGAAAAAGGAATTATCCCCAGATCAAAACTGGAAAGAAGCCTTCTGAGAAACTGTATTTCGATGTGTGAATGCAACTCACAGAGTTACACGTTTCTCTTCAGTGTTCAGTTTGCTAACACATTTTTCTGGAAATCTGCATTGGGATACTTGTGAACGCAATGAAACCTGTGGTGACAAAGGAATATCCTCAGATGAAAACAAGAAAGAAGCTTTCTTAGAAATTTCTTGGTGATGTGTGAATTCATCTCACAGAGTTACACTTATGTTTCATGCAGCAGTCTATTATCACAGTTTTGGAGGAACCTGAGAGGACTTCTTTGAATCGCATTGTGGCCTACGCTGATAAAGGAAATATCATCAGTTCAAAACGTGAAAGAAGCTTTCTGAAAAACTTCTTTGTGATATTTGAATTCCTCTCACAGCCTTACAGGTGAGTTCTCAGGAAGCAGTTGGTAACACTCTTTTCGTGGAAACTGCAAAGTGAGATTTGGGAGCCCATAGGGGCCCATGGTGAAAAAGAAAATATCCTCAGATAATAACTGGAGAGAAACTTACTGAGAGATTGCTTTCCGTTGAGTGACTTCATCACACTGAGCTCCTCACTTCCCTTCTTGAAACAGTTTCCTAAGTCTGATATCTTATGTTCTGCAAAGTGATATTTGGGAGCTCATTGAGGGCTATGGTGAAAAAGAAAATATCCTCAGATCAAAACTGGGAAGAAGCCTTCTGAGAAACGCATTTTGATGTGTGAATGCAACTCACAGATTTACATGTTTCTCTTCAGTGTTCAGATTACAAACACAGTTTTCTGGAGATCTGCATTGGTCTAATTCTGAACGCAATGAAGCTTGTGGTGACAAAGGAAATATCCTCAGATGAAAACTGGAAAGAAGCTTTGTTAGAAAATTTTTGGTGATGTGAGAATTCATCTCACAGAGTTACACTTACGTTTCATGCAGCAGTCTACTATCACTGTTTTTGAGGAACCTGAGAAGGAATTCCTTGGATCGCATTGAGGACTACACTGATAAAGGAAATATCATCAGTTCAAAACCTGAAAGAAGCTTTCTGAGAAACTTTTTTGGAATCTGTGAATTCCTCACAGAGAGGTACAGCTGAGTTCTCAGGAAGCAGTTTGCTAACACTCTTTTCATGGCATCTGCAAAGTGAGATTTGATAGCCCATAGGGGCCCATGAAGAAAAAGGAAATATCCTCAGGTAATAACTGGAGAGAAGCTTACTGAGAGACTGCTTTCGGTTGAGTGACTTCATCACACAGATTTCCACAATTCCCTTCTTGGAACAGTTTGCTAACTCTGTTATATTGTGTTCTGCAACGTGATATTTGTGAGCTCATTGAGGGCTATGGTGAAAAAGGAAATACCTCAGATCAAAACTGGAAAGAAGCCTTCAGTGAAACTGCATTTCGATGTGTGAATTCAACGCCCCAAGTTACACATTTCTCTTCAGTGTTCAGTTTGCTAAAAAGGTTTTCCGGAAATCTGCAATGGGATACTTGTGAACGCAATGAAGCTTGCGGTGACAAAGGAAATATCCTCAGATGAAAACTAGAAAGAAGCTTTCGTAGAAACTTCTTGGTAATGTGTGAATTCATCTCACAGAGTTACACTTACGTTTCATGCAGCAGTCCATTATCACTGTTTTTAAGGAACCTGGGAAGGACTTCTTTGGATCGCATTGAGTCCTGGGCTGATAAAGGGAATATCATCAGTTGAAAACGTGAAAGAAGCTTTGTGAGAAACTTTTCTTTGATCTTTGAATTCCATTCACAGAGTTACATCTTAGATCTCAGGAAGCAGTTTGTTAACACTCTTTTCGTGGAATCTGCAAAGTGAGATTTGCAAGCCCTTAGGGGCGCAAGGTGAAAAAGGAAATATCCTCAGATAACAACTAGAGAGAAGCTTACTTATAGATTGATTTCTAATGTGTGACTTCATCACACAGAGTTCCACCCTTCCCACTTGGAACAGTTTGCTAACTCTGTTATCTTGTGTTCCGAAAAGTGATATTTTGGAGCTATTGAGGGCTACGGAGAAAAAGGAAATGTCCTCAGATCAAAACTGGAAAGAAGCCTTCTGAGAAACTGCATTTCGATGTGTGAATGCAACTCTCAGAGTTACAAGTTTTACTTCAGTGTTCAGTTTGCTAATACAGTTTTCAGGAAATCGTCAATGGGATAATTGTGAACACAATGAAGCTTGCAGTGACATACGAAAAATCTTCAGATAAAAACGAGAAAGAAGCTTTCTTAGAAACTTCTTGGTGTTGTGTTAATTCATGTCATAGAGTTACACTTATGTTTCGTGCAGCAGTCCATTATCACTGTTTTTGAGGAACCTGAGAAGGACTTCTTTGGATTGCCTTGAGGCCTACGCTGAACAACGAAATATCATCAGTTCAAAACTTGAAAAAAGCTTTCTGAGAAACTTCTCTGTGATCTGTGAATTCCTCTCACATATTCACAGCTTACCTCTCAGGAAGCATTTTGCTAACACTCTTTTCTTGGAATCTGCAAAGTGAGATTTGGGAGCCCATAGGGGCCCATTGTGAAAAAAGAAATATCCTCAGATAATAACTAGAGAGAAGCTTGCTGAGAGATTGCTTTCTGATGTGTGACTTCATCACACAGAGTTCCACACTTCCCTTCTTTGAACAGTTTGCTAACTCTCTTATTTTGTGTTCTGCAAAGTGATATTTGAGAGCACATTGAGGGCTATGGTGAAAAAGGAAATGTCCTCAGAACAAAACTGGAAAGAAGCCTTCAGAGAAAATGCATTTCGAAGTGTGAATGCAACTCACAGAGTTACACGTTTCTCTTCAGTGTTCACTTTGCTAAAAAAGTTTTCTGGAAATCTGTAATTTGATACTTCTGAATGCAAAGAAGCTTGGGGTGACGAAGCAAAGATCCTCAGATGTAAGCTGGAAAGAAGCTTTGTTAGAAACTTCTTGTTGATGTGTGAATTCATCTCACAGAGTTACACTTATGTTTCATGCAGCAGTCCATTATCACAGTTTTTGAGGAACGTAAGAGGACTTCTTTGGATCGCATTGAGGCCTATGCTGATAAAGGAAATATCATCATTTCAAAACGTGAAAGAAGCTTTCTGAGAAACTTCTTCATGATCGGTGAATTCCTCACACTGATTTACAGCTGAGTTTTCAGGAAGCAGTTTGCTAACACTCTTTTCGTGGAATCTGCAAAGTGAGATATGGGAGGCCATAGGGGCCCATGGTGAAGAACTAAATATCCTCAGATAACAACTAGAGAGAAGCTTACTGAGATTTTGCTTTCTGATGCGTGACTTCATCACACAGAGTTACACCCTTCCCTTCTTGGAACAGTTTGCAAACTCTTTTATCTTTGTTTTGTAAAGTGATATTTAGGAGCGCTTTGAAGGATATGGTGAAAAAGGAAAGATCCTCAGATCAACACTGGAAAGAAGCCTTCTGAGAAACTACATTTCGATGTGTGAATGCAACTCACAGAGTTACACGTTCCTCTTCAGTGTTCAGTTTCCTAACAGTTTTCTGGAAATCTGCAATGGGATACTTCTGAACGTAATGAAGCTTGTGGTGACAAAAGCAATATCCTCAGATGAAAATGAGGAAGAAGGTTTGTTTGAAACTTCTTGGTGATGTGTGAATTCATCTCACAGAGTTACACTTATGTTTCATGCAGCAGTCCATTATCACCGTTTTTGAGGAACCTGAGAATGACTGTTTGGATCGCATTGAGGCCTACGCTGATAAAGGAAATATCATCGGTTACAAACATGAAAGAATCTTTCTGAGAAACTTCTTTGTTATCTATGAATTCCTCTCACGGAGTTACAGCTGAGTGCTCAGGAAGCAGTTTGTTAAGACTCTTTTCGTGGAATCTGCAAAGTAAGATTTGGGAGCCCATAGGGGCCCACGGTGAAAAAGGAAATATCCTCAGATAATAACTGGAGAGAAACGTACTGAGAGATTGCTTTCTGATGTGTGACTACATCACACAGAGTTCTGCCCTTCCCTTCGTGGAACAGTTTGCTATCTCTATTATCTTGTGTTCTGCAAAGTGACATTGGGGAGCTCATTGGGTTCTATGGTGAAAAAGAAAATATCCTCAGATCAAAACTGGAAACAAGCCTTCTGAGAAACTGCACATCGATGTGTGAATGCAACTCACAGAGTTACACGTTTCTCCTCAGTGTTCAGTTTGCTAACACAGTTTTCTGGAAATCTGCATCGGGATATTTGTGAACGCAATGAAGCTTGTGGTGACAAAGGAAATATCCTCACATGAAAACTAGAAAGAAGCTTTGTTAGAAACTTCTTGGTGATGTGTGAATTCATCTCAGAGAGTTATACTTATGTTTTACGCAGCAGTCCATTCCCACTGTTTTTGGGGAACCTGTGAGGACTTCTTCGGATCGCATTGATTCCTACGCTGATAAACGAAATATCATCAGTTCAAGAAGTGAAAGAAGCTTTCTGAGAAACTTCTTTGTGATCTGTGAATTCCGTTCACAGAGGTATAGCTGAGTTCTCATGAAGCAGTTTGTTAAACTCTTTTCGTGGAATCTACAAAATGAGATTTGGGAGCCCATAGGGGCCCATGTTGAAAAGGGAAATATCCTCGGATAATAACTAGAGAGTAGCTTATTTAGAGACTGCTTTCTGATGTGTGACTTCATCACACAGAGTTCCAACCTTCCCTTCTTGGAATAGTTGGCTAACTCTGTTATCTTGTGTTCTGCAAAGTGATATTTGGGAGCTCATTGCGGGCTATGGTGAAAAAGCAAATGTCCTCAGATCAAAACTGGAAAGAAGCCTTCTGAGAAACTGCATTTTGATGTGTGAATGCAACTCACAGAGTTACATGTTTCTCTTCAGTGTTCAGTTTGCTAACACAGTTTTCTGGAAATCTGCTTTGCGATACTTGTGAATGCAATGAAGCTTACGGTGACAAAGGAAATATCCTCAGATGAAAACTAGAAGGAAGCTTCGTTAGAAACTTCTTGGTTATGTGTGAATTAATGTCACATAGTTATACTTATGTTTCATGCAGCAGTCCATTTTCACTGTTTTTGAGGAACCAGAGAAGGACTTCTTTGGATCTCATATTGGCCTACGCTGATAAAGGAAATATCATCAGTTCAAAACGTGAAAGAATCTTTCTGAGAAACTTCTTTGTGATCTGTGAATTCCTCCCACAGAGATACTGCTGAGTTCTCAGGAAGCAGTTTGCTAACACTCCATTCGTGGAATCTGCAAAGTGAGATTTCAGAGCCCCAAGGGGCCCCTGGTGAAAAAGGAAATATCCTCAGATAAAAACTGGAGAGAAGCTTACTGAGAGATTGCTTTCTGGTGTGTGACTTCATCACACAGAATTCCACCCTTCCCTTCTTGGAACAGTTTGCCAACTCTGTTATCTTGTGTTCTGCAAAGTGATATTTGGGAGATCATTGAGGGCTACAGTGAAAAAGGAAATATCCTCACATCAAAACCGGAAAGAAATTGCATTTCGATGTGTGACTACAACTCACATAGTTACACGTTTCCCTTCCTTGTTCAGTTTGCTAACACAGTTTTCTGGAAATCTGCAAAATGGGATATTTGTGAACGCAATGAAGCTCGCGGTGACAAAGGAAATATCGTTAGATGAAAACTAGAAAGAAGCTTTGTTAGAAACTTCTTGGTGATGTGCGAATTCAACTCACAGAGTTACACTTATGTTTCAAGCGGCAGTCCATTATCACTGTTTTTGAGGAACCTGAGAGGACTACCTTGGATCGCATTGTGGCCTACGCTGATAAAGGAAATATCATCAGTTCAAAACGTGAATAAAGCTTTCTGGGAAACTTCTTTGTGATCTGTGAATTCCTCACACAGAGTTATAGCTTAATTCTCGGGAAGCAGTTTGCTAACACTCTTTTAGTGGAATCTTCAAAATGAGATTTGGGAGCCCATAGGGTCCCATGGTGAAAAAGGAAATATCCTCAGATAATAACCAGAGCAAGATTACTGAGAGATTGCTTTCTGATGTGTGACTTCATCACATAGAAATCGACCCTTCCCTTCTAGCTACAGGTGGCTAACTCTGTTATCTTGTGTTCTGCAAAGTGATATTTGGGAACTCATTGAAGGCTGTGGTGAAAAAGGATATATCCTCAGATCAAAACTGGGGAGAAGCCTTCTGAAAAACTGCATTTTGATGTGTAAATGCAATTCACAGAGTTACACGTTTCTCTTCAGTGTTCAGGTTGCTGACACAGTTTTCTGGAAATCTGCAATGGGATACTTCTGAACGCAATGAAGCTTGCGGTGACAAAGGAACTATCGTCAGATGAAAACTAGAAAGAACCTTTCTTAGAAATTTCTTGGTGATGTCTGAATTCATCTCACAGAGTTACACTTATGTTTCCTGCAGCAGTCCATTATCACTGTTTTTGAGGAACCTGAGAAGGACTTCTTTGAATCGCATGGCAGCCTACGCTGAGAAAGGAAATGTCATCAGTTCAAAACATGAAAGAAGCTTTTGTGAAACTTCTTTGTGATCTGTGATTTCCTCTCACAGACTGACAGCTTAGTTCTCAGGAAGCAGTGTGTTAACACTCTTTTCGTGGAATCTGCGAAGTGAGATTTGGGAGCCCATAGGGGCCCATGGTGAAAAAGGATATATCCTCAAATAATAACTAGAGAGAAGCTTACTGAGAGATTGCTTTCTGATGTGTGACTTCATCACACAGAGTTCCACCCTTCGCTTCTTGGAACAGTTTGATAACTCTGTTATCTTGTGTTCTGCAAAGTGCTATTTGGGAGCTCATAGAGGGCTATGGTGAAAAAGGAAATATCCTCAGAACAAAACTGGAAAGAAGCCTTCTCAGAAAATGCAATTCGATGTGTGAATGCAACTCACAGAGTTACACGTTTCTCTTCAGTGTTCAGTTTGCTAATACAGTTTTCTGGAAATTTGCAATGGGATAATTCTCTAAGCAATGAAGCTTACGGTGACAAAGGAAATATCCTCAGATGAAAACGAGAAAGAAGCTTTGTTAGAAACTTCTTGGTGATGTGTGAATTCATCTCACAGAGTTACACTTACGTTTCCTGCAGCAGTCCATTATCACTGTTTTTGAGGAACCTGAGAAAGACTTCTTTGGATCGCATGTAGGACTACACTGAGAAAGGAAATATCATCAGTTCAATACGTGAAAGAAGTTTTCTGAGAAACTTCTTTGTGCTCTGTGAATTCCTCTCACAGAGTTACAGCTTAGTTCTCAGGAAGCAATTTGCTAACACTCTTTTCGTGGAATCTGCAAAGTGAGATTTCGGAGCCCATAGGGACCCATGGTGTAAAAGTAAGTATCCGCAGGTTATAACTGGAGAGAAGCTTATTGAGAGATTGCTTTCTGATGGGTGATTTCATCACACAGAGTTCCACCCTTCCCTTCTTGGAAGAGTTTGCTTACTCTGTTATCTTGTGTTGTGCAAAGTGATATTTAGGAACCCATTGAAGGCTATGGTGAAAAAGGAAATATCCTCACACCAAAACTAGAAATAAGCCTACTGAGAAACTGTATTTCGATGTGTAAATGCAACTCACAGAGTTTCACGTTTCTCTTCAGTGTTCACTTTGCTTACAAATTTTTTTGGAAATCTGCAATGGGATACTTCTGAAAGCAATGAAGCTTGCGGTGACAAAGGAAATATCCTCAGATGAAAACTAGAAAGAAGCTTTCGTAGAAACTTCTTGGTGATGTGTGAATTCATCTTACAGAGTTACACTTCTGTTTCATGCAGCAGTGCCATTATCACTGTTTTTGAGGAATGTGAGAAGGACTTCTTTGGATCGCATTGAGGCCTACGCTGATAAAGGAAATATCATCAGTTCCAAACATGAAAGAAGCTTTCGGAGAAAATTCTTTGTGATCTGTGAATTCCTCTCACATAGTTACAGCAGAGTTCTCAGGAAACAGTTTGCTAACACTCTTTTCGTGTAATCTGCAAAGTCAGATTTGGGAGCCCATAGGGCCCGTGGTGAAAAAGGAAATATCCTCAGATAACAACTGGAGAGAAGCTTACTGAGAGACTGCTTTCTGAAGTGTGACTTCATCACACATAATTCCACCCTTCCCTTCTTGGAACTGTTTGCCAACCCTGTTATCTTGTGTTCTGCAATGTGATATTTAGGAGCGCATTGAAGGCTATGGTGAAAAAGGAAATATCCTCAGATCAAAACTGGAAAGAAACCTTCTGAGAAACTGCTTTTCGATGTGTGAATGCAACTCACAGAGTTACACGTTTATCTTCAGTGTTCAGTTTGCTAACACACATTTCTGGAAATCTGCAATGGGATACTTGTGAATGCAATGAAGCTTGCGGTTACAAAGGAAATATCCTCAGAGAAATACTAGGTATAGGCTTTTTTAGAAACTTCTTGTTGATGTGCGAATTCATCTCAAATGTTACACCTACGTTTCGTACAGCAGTCCATTATCACTGTTTTTGAGAAAGTAGAGAAGTACATCTTTGGATCGTATTGAGGACTACGCTGATAAAGGAAATATCATCAGTTCAAAACGAGAAATAAGCTTTCTGAGAAACTTCTTTGTGATCTGTGAATTCCACTCACAGAGTTACAGCTTAGTTCTCAAGAAACAGTTGGCTAACACTCTTCTCGTGGAATCTGCAAAGTGGTATTTGGGAGCCCTTAGGGGCCCATGTTGAAAAAGGAAACATCCTCAGATAATAACTAGAGAGAAGCTTACTGAGAGATTGCTTTCTGATGTGTGACTTCATCACACAGAGTTCCACCCTTCCCTTCTTGGAACAGTTTACTAACTCTGTTATCTTGTGTTCTGCAAAGTGATATTTAGAAGCGCGTTGAAGGCTATGGTGAAAAAGGAAATATCCTCAGATTAAAACTGGAAAGAAGCCTACTGAGAAACTGCATTTTGATGTGTGAATGCAACACACAGAGTTACACGTTTCTCTTCAGTGTTCAGTTTGATACCACAGTTTTCTGGAAAACTGCAAAGGGGTACTTCTGAACGCAATGAAGCTTGCGGTGACAAAGGAAATATCTTCAGATGAAAACTAGAAAGAACCTTCGTAGAAACTTCTTGGTGATGTGTGAATTCATCTCACAGAGTTACACTTATGTTTCATGCAGCAGTCCATTATCACTGTTTTGGAGGAACCTTAGAAGACTTCTTTGGATCCCATTGAAGCCTACGCTGATAAAGGAATTATCATCATTTCAAAACGTGAAAGAAGCTTTCTGAGAAACTTCTTTGTGATCTGTGAATTCCTGTCACAAAGTTACAGCAGAGTTCTCAGGAAGTAGTTTGCTAACACTCTTTTTGTGGAATCTGCAAAGTGAGATTTCGGAGCTCCTAGGGGCCCATGGTGAAAAAGGAAATATCCTCAGATAATAACTAGAAAGAAGATCCCTGAGAGATTGCTTTCCGATGTGTGACTTCATCACACAGAGTTCCACCCTTCCCCTCTTGGAACAGTTTGCGACCTCTGTTATCTTGTGTTTTGCATAGTGATATTTGGTCGCTCATTGACGGCTATAGTGAAAAAGGAAATGTCCTCATATCAAAACTGGAAAGAAGCCTTCAGTGAAACTGCATTTCGATGTGTGAATGCAACTCACAGAGTTACACATTTCTCTCAGTGTTCAGTTTGCTAACAGAGTTTTCTGAAAATCTGCAACGGGATACTTGTGAACGCAATGAAGCTTGTGGTGACAAAGCAAATATCCTCAGATGAAAACTAGAAAGAAGCTTTGTTAGAAACTTCTTTGTGATGTGTGTATTCATCTCAGAGAGTTACACTTAGGTTTCCTGAGGCAGTCCATTATGACTGTTTCTGAGGAACATGAAAAGAACTTCTTTGGACCACATTGAGGTCTACATTAATAAAGTAAATATCATCAGCTCAAAACGTGAAAAAAGCTTTCTGAGAAACTTCTTTGTGATCTGTGAATTCTCTCAAAGAGGTATAGCTGAGTTCTCAGGAAGCAGTTTCCTAACACTCTTTTCGTGGTATCTGCAATGTGAGATTTGGGAGCCCAGAGGGGCCTATAGTGAGAAAGGAAATATCCTCAGATAGTAACTAGAGAGTAGCTTACTTAGAGACTGCTTCCTGATGTGTGACTTCATCACAAAGATTTCCAACCTTCCCTTCTAAGAACGGTTTGCTAACTCTGTCATCTTGTGTTCTGCAAAGTGATATTTGGGAGCTCATTGCGGGCTATGGTGAAAAAGGAAATGTCCTCAGATCAAAGCTGGAAAGAAGCCTTCTGAGAAACTGCATTTCGATGTGTGAATGCAACTGACAGAGTTACACGTTTCCCTTCTGTGTTCAGTTTTATAACACATTTTTCTGGAAATCTGCTTTGGGATACTTGTGAACGCAATGAAGCCTGCAGTGACAAAGGAAATATCCTCAGATGAAAACTGTTAACAAGCATTGTTCGAAACCTCTTGATGATGTGTGAATTCATCTCACAGTGTTACCCTCATGTTTCATGAAGTAGTCCATTATCACTGTTTTTGAGGAACCTGAGAGGACTTCTTTGGTTCGCATTTATTCCCACGCTGATAAAGGAAATATCAACTCTTCAAAACGTGAAAGAAGCTTTCTGAGAAACTTCTTTGTGATCTGTGAAGAACTCTCACAACGTTACAGCTGAATTCTCAGGAAGCAGATTGCTAACACTCTTTTCGTGGAATCTGCAAAGTGAGATTTGGGAGCCCGTAGGGTCCCATGGTGAAAAAGGAAATATCCTCACATAATAACTAGAGAGAAGCTTACTGAGAGATTGCTTGCTGATGTGTGACTTCATCACACAGAGTTCCACCCTTCCCTACTTGGAACAGTTTGCTAACTCTGTTATCTTGTGTTCCGCAAAGTGATATTTGTGAGCTCATTAAGGGGTATCGTGACAAAGGAAATATCCTGAGATCAAAACTGGAAAGAAGCCTTCTGAGAAACTGCAATTCGATGTGTGAATGCAACTCACAGAGTTACACGTTTCTCCTCAGTGTTCAGTGTGGTAACACAGTTTTCGGGTAATCTTCAATGGGATACTTGTGAACACAAAGAAGCTTGCGGTGACAAAGGAAATATCCTCAGATTTAAACTATAACGAAGCTTTGTTAGAAACTTCTTGGTGATGTGTGCATTCATCTCAGAGAGTTACACTTATGTTTCTTGAGGCAGTCCATTATCACTGTTTCTGAGGAACCTGAGAAGGACTTCTTTGGATGACATTGAGGCCTACGCTGATAAAGGAAATATCATCAGATCCAAACGTGAAAGAAGCTTTCTGAGAAACTTCTTTGTGATCTGTGAATTCCTCTCACGGAGTTACAGCTGAGTTCTCAGGAAGCAGTTTGCTAACACTCTTTTCGTGGAATCTGCAAAGTGAGATTTGGGAGCCCATAAGGGCCCGTGGTGAAAAAGGAAATATCCTCAGATAATAACTAGAGAGAAGCTTCTTGAGAGATTGCTTTCTGATGTGTGACTTCATCACACAGAGTTCCACCCTTCCCTTCTTGGAACAGTTGGCTAACTCTGTTATCTTGTGTTCTGCAAAGTGATATTTGGGAGCTCATTGCGGGCTATGGTGAAAAAGGAAATGTCCTCAGATCAAAACTGGAAAAAAGCCTTCTGAGAAACTGCATTTTGATGTGTGAATGCAACTCACAGAGTTACACGTTTCTCTTCAGTGTTCAGTTTGCTAACACAGTTTTCTGGAAATCTGCATTGGGATACTTGTGAACGCAATGAAGCTTACGGTGACAAAGGAAATATCCTCAGATGAAAACTAGAAAGAAGCTTTGTTAGAAACTTCTTGGTGATGTGTGAATTCATCTCACAGAGTTACACTTATGTTTCAGCAGCAGTCCATTATCACTGTTTTTTGAGGAACCTGAGAGGACTTCCTTTGGATCGCATATGATGGCCTACGCTGATAAAGGAAAATCATTAGTTCAAAAACGTGAAAGAAGCTTTCTGAGAAACTTCTTTGTGATCTGTGAATTCCTCTCACAGAGTATACGCTTGAGTTATCAGGAAGCAGTTTGCAAACACTCGTTTCGTGGAATCTACAAAGTGAGATTTGGGAGCCACTAGGGGCCCATGTTGAAAAAGGAAATATCCTCAGATAATAACTAGAGAGTAGCTTATTTAGAGACTGCTTTCTGATGCGTGACTTCATCACACAGAGTTCCACCCTTCCCTTCTTGGAACTGTTGGCTAACTCTGTTATCTTGTGTTCTCCAAAGTGATATTTGGGAGCTCATTGGGGCTATGGTGAAAAAGGAAATATCCTCAGATCAAAACTGGAAAGAAGCCTTCTGAGAAACTGCATTTTAATGATGTGAATGCAACTCACAGAGTTACACGTTTCTCTTCAGTGTTCAGTTTGCTAACACAGTTTTCTGGAAATCTGCTATCGGGATAATTGTGAACGCAATGAAGCTTGCGGTGACAAAGGAAATATCCTCAGATGAAAACTAGAAGGAAGCTTTGTTGGAAACCTCTTGGTGATGTGTGAATTCATCTCACAGAGTTATACTTATGTTCATGCAGCAGTCCGTTATCACTGTTTTTGAGGAACCTGAGAGGATCTTCTTTGGATCGCATTGGGGCCTACGCTGATAAAGGAAATATCATCAGTTCAAAAACGTGAAAAGAAGCTTTCTGAAACTTCTTTGTGATCTGTGATTCCTCTCACAGACTGTACAGCTTAGTTCTCAGGGAAGCAGTTGTGTTAACACTCTTTTCGTGGAATCTGCGAAGTGAGATTTGGGAGCCCATAGGGGCCCATGGTGAAAAAGGATATATCCTCAAATAATAAACTAGAGAGAAGCTTACTGAGAGATTGCTTTCTGATGTGTGACTTCATCACACAGAGTTTCCACCCTTCGCTTCTTGGAACAGTTTGATAACTCTGTTATCTTGTGTTCTGCAAGTGATATTTGGGAGCTCATTGAGGGCTATGGTGAAAAAGGAAATATCCTCAGAATCAAACTGGAAAGAAGCCTTCTCAGAAACTGCAATTTGATAGTGTGAATGCAACTCACAGAGTTACACGTTTCTCTTCAGTGTTCAGTTTGCTAACACAGTTTTCTCTGGAAATTTGCAATGGGATACTTCTCTAAGCAATGAAGCTTACGGTGACAAAGGAAATATCCTCAGATGAAAACGAGAAAGAACTTGTTAGAAACTTCTTGGTGATGTGTGAATTCATCTCACAGAGTTACACTTACGTTTCCTGCAGCAGTCCATTATCACTGTTTTTGAGGAACCTGAGAAAGACTTCTTGGATCGCATGTAGGACATACCTGAGAAAGGAAATATCATCAGTTCAAAACGTGAAGAAGCTTTTCTGATAAACTTCTTTGTGCTCTGTGATTCCTCTCACAGAGTTACAGCTTAGTTCTCAGGAAGCAAGTTTGCTAACACTCTTTTCGTGGAATCTGCAAAGTGAGATTTGGAGCCCATAGGGACCCAGGTTAAAAGTAAGTATCCGCAGGTAATAACTGAGAGAGAAGCTTACTGAGAGATTGCTTTCTGATGGGTGACTTTCATCACACAGAGTTCCACCCTTCTCTTCTTGGAACGGTTTGCTAACTCTGTTATCTTGCGTTTTGCACAGTGATATTTAGGAGCCATTGAAGGCTGTGGTGAAAAAGGAAATATCCTCAGATCAAAACTGGAAAAAGCCTTCTGAGAACTGCATTTCGATGTGAATGCAACTCATCAGAGTTACACGTTTCTCTTCAGTATTCAGTTTGCTAACACACTTTTCTGGAAATCTGCTTGGGATACTTGTGAAATCAATGAAGCTTGCGGTGACAAAGGAAATATCCTCAGATGAAAACTAGAGAAAGAAGCTTTGTTAGAAACTTCTTGGTGAGGTGTGTATTCATGTCAGAGAGTCCTTTATGTTTCATGAGGCAGTCCATTATCACTGTTTCTGGGGAACCTGAGAAGAACTTCTTTGGATCACATTGAGGCCTACGATAATAGGAAATATCATCAGTTCAAAATGAAAGAAGCTTGCTGAGAAACTTCTTTGTG
>NC_044562.1:53332940-53353840 GCF_007565055.1 Rhinopithecus roxellana | reverse complement strand
ATGGGCTCCCAAATCTCAATTTGTAGATTCCAGGAAAAGAGTGTTAGCAAACTGCTTACTGATAACTCAGCTGTAACTCTGTGAGAGGAATTCACCGATCACGAGAAAGTTTCTCAGAAAGCTTCTTTCACGTTTTCAACTGATATTTCCTTTATCAGCGTAGGCCTCAATGCAATCCAAAAAAGTCCTTCTCAGGTTCCTCAAAAACAGTGATAATGGACTGCTGCATGAAACATAAGTGTAACTCTGTGACATGAATTCACACATCAGAAAGGAGTTTCTACGAAAGCTTTTTTCTAGTTTTCATCTGAGGATATTTCCTTTGTCACCGCAAGCTTCATTGCGTTCACACGTATCCCATTGCAGATTACCAGAAAACTGTGTTAGCAAACTGAACACTGAAGAGAAACATGTAACCCTGTGAGTTGTATTCACACATCGAAATGCAGTTCCTCAGAAGTCTTCTTTCCAGTTTTGATCTCAGGATATTTCCTTTTTCACCATAGCCCTCAATGAGCTCCGAAATATCACTTTGCAGAACACAAGATAAAAGAGTTAGTAAACTGTTCCAAGAAAGGAAGTTTGGAACTCTGTGTGATGAAGTCACACACCATAAAGCAAACTCTCAATAACCTTCTCTCTAGTTATTATCTGAGGTTATTTCCTTTTTCACCATGGGCCCCTATGAGCTCCCAAATCTCATTTTGCAGATTCCAAGAAAAGAGAGTTAGCAAAATGCTTCATGAGAACTAATCTGTAACTCTGTGAGAGAAATTCAGAGATCACAAAGAAGTTTCTCAGAAAGATTCTTTCACGTTTTGAACTGATGATATTTCCTTTGTCAGCGTAGTCCTCAATGCGATCTAAAGAAGTCTTTCTCACGTTCCTCAAAAACAGTGATAATGGACTGCTGCATGAAACACAAGTGTAACTCTATGAGATGAATTCACACATCACCAGGAAGTTTCTAACAAAGCTTCTTTCTAATTATCATCTGAGGATATTTCCTTTTCCCTGCCAGCTTCATTGCGTTCACCACTATCCCATTGCAGATTTAAAGAAAACTTTGTTAGCAAACTGAACACTGAAGAGAAACATGTAGCTCTTTTAGTTGCATTCACACATCGAAATGCAGGTTCGCAGAAGGCTTCTTTCCAGTTTTGATCTTAGTATATTTCCTTTCATACCATAGCCCTCAATGAGCTCCGAAATATCACTTGGCAGAACACAAGGTAACAGAGTTAGCAAACTGTTCCAAGAAGGGAAGGGTGGAACTCTGTGTGATGAAGTCACACACCAGAAAGCAATCTCTCAGCAAACTTCTCTCTACTTATTATCTGAGGATATTTCCTTTTTCACCTTCGGCCCCTATGGGCTCCCAAATCTCACTTTGCAGATTCCACGAAAAGAGTGCTAGCAAACTGCTTCCTGACAACTCAGCTGTAACTCTGAGCGAGGAATTCGCATATCATAAAGAAGTTTCTCAGAAAGCTTCTTTCACGTTTTGAACTGAGGATATTTCCTATATCAGCGTAGGCCTCAGTGAGATCCAATGAAGCATTCTCAGGTTCCTCAAACACAGTGATAATGGACTGCTGCATGAAACATAAGTGTAACTCTGTGAGATGAATTCACAAATCACCAAGAAGTTTCTAACAAACCTTCTTTCTAGTTTTCATCTGAAGTTATTTCCTTTGTCACCGCAAGCTTCATAGCGTTCACAATTATCCCAATGCAGACTTCCAGAAAACTGAGTTGGCAAACCGAACACTGAAGAGAAACGTGTAACTCTGAGAGTTGCATTCACACATCGAAATGCAGTTTCTCAGAAGGCTTCTTTCTAGTTTTCATCTGAGGATATTTCCTTTATCACCATAGCCCTCAATGAGCTCCCAAATATCACTTTGCAGAACACAAGATAACAGAGTTAGCAAACTGTTCCAAGAAGGGAAGAGTGGAACTCGGTGTGATGAATCACACTTCAGAAAGAAATCTCTCAGTAAGCTTCTCTCCAGTTATTATCTGAGGATATTTCCTCTTTCACCAAGGGCCCCTATAGGCTCCCAAATCTCACTTTGCAGATTTCACGAAAAGACTGTTAGCAAACTGCTTCCTGAGAACTAAGCTGTAACTCTGTGAATGAAATTCACAGATTACAAAGAAGTTTCCCAGAAAGCTTTTTTCACGTTTTGAACTGATGGTATTTCCTATATCAGAATAGGCCAATATGCCATCCAAAATGTCCTCTCAGGTTCCTCAAAAAGAGTGATAATGGACTGCTGCATGAAACATAAGTGTAACTCTGTGAGATGAAGTCACACATCACCAAGAATTTTCTCCGAAAGCTTCTTTCTAGTTTTCATCTGATGATATTTCCTTTGTCACCGCAGGCTTCATTGCGTTCACAAGAATCCCATTGCAGATTTCCAGAAAACTGTGTCAGCAAACTGAGCACTGAAGGGAAACGTGTAACTCTGGGAAATTGATTTCACACATCGAAATGCAGTTTCTCAGAAGTCTTCTTTCCAGTTTTGATCTGAGGATATTTCCTTTTTCACCATAGCCACCAATGCGCTCCTAAATATCACTTTGCAGAACACATGATAACAGATTTAGCAAACTGTTCCAAGAAGGGAAGGGTGGAACTCTGTGTGATGAAGTCACACACCAGAAAGCAATCTCTCAGTAAGCTTCTCTCCACTTATTATCTGAGTATATTTCCTGTTTCACCAGGGGCCCCTTGCGGCTCCCAAATCTCACTTTGCAGATTCCACGAAAAGAGTGTTAGCCAACTGCTTCCTGAGAACTCAGCTGTAGCGCTGTGAGAGGAATTCACAGATCACAAAGAAGTTTTTCAGGAAGCTTCTTTCACATTTTGAACTGATGATATTTCCTTTATCAGCGTAGGTCTCAAGGCGATCCAAAGAAGTCCTTCTCAGCTTCCGCAAAAACAGTGATAATGGACTGCTGCGTGAAACATAAGTGTAACTCTGTGAGATGAATTCACACATCACTAAGAAGTTACTACGAAAGCTGCTGTATACTTTTCATCTGAGGATATTTCCTTTGTCACCTCAAGCTTCATTGCGTTCACAAGTATCCCATTGCAGATTTCCAGAAAACTGTGTCAGCAAACTGAACACTGAAGGGAACCGTGCAAATCTATGAGTTAAATTCACACATCGAAATGCAGTTTATCAGAAGGCTTTTTTCCAGTTTTGATCTGAGGATGTTTCCTTTTTCAACATTGCCTTCAATGCGCTCCTAAGTATCACTTTGCAGAACACAAGGTAACAGAGTTAGCAAACTGTTTCAAGAAGGGGATGGTGTAACACTGTTTGATGAAGTCACCCATCAGAAAGCAATCTCTCAGTAAGCTTCTCTCTAGTTATTACCTGATGATACTTCCTTTATCACCATGGGCCCCTATGGGCTCCAAAATCTCACTTTGCAGATTCCACGAAAAGAGTGTTAGCAAACTGCTTCCTGAGAACTAAGCTGTAACACTGTGAGAGAAATTCACAGATCGCAAAGAAATTTCCCAGAAGACTTTTTTCACGTTTTGAACTGATGATAATTCCTTTATCAGCGTAGACCACAATGCGATCCAAAGAAGTCCTCTCAGGTTCCTCAAAAAGAGTAATAATTGACTGCTGCATGAAACATAAGTGTAACTCTGTGAGATGAATTCACACATCACCAAGAAGTTTCTAAAAAAGTTTCTTTCTAGTTTTCATCTGAGGATATTTCCTTTGTCACCGCAAGCTTCATTGCTTTCAGAAGTATCCCAATGCAGATTTCCAGAAAACTGTGTTAGCAAACAGAACCCTGAAGAGAAACGTGTAACTCTGTGAGTTGCATTCAGACATCGAAATGCAGTTTCCCAGAAGGTTTCTTTCCAGTTGATCTGAGGATATTTCCTTTTTCACCATAGCCCTCAATGAGCTCCCAAATATTACTTTGCAGAACACAAGATAATAGAGTTAGCAAACTATTCCAAGAAAGGAAGGATGGAACTCTGTGTTATTAGGTCACCCATCAGAAAGCAATCTCTCAGTAAGCTCCTCTCTAGTTATTATCTGAGGACACTTCATGTTTCACCATGGGCCCCTATGGGCTCCCAAATCTCACTTTGCAGATTACACGAAAAGACTCTTAGCAAACTGCTTCCTGAGAAGTAAGCTGTAACTCTGTGAATGGAATTCACAAATCACAAAGAAGTTACTCAGAAAGCTTCTTTCACGTTTGGAACCGAAGATATTTCCTTTATCCACGAAGGCCTCAATGCGATCGAAAGAAGTCCTTCTCAGGTTCCTCAAAAACTGTGATAATGGACTGCTGCATGAAACATAAGTGTAACTCTGTGAGAAGAATTCACATATCACCAAGAAGTTTCTAACAAAGCTTCTTTCTAGTTTTCATCTGAGGATATTTTCTTTTTAACCTCAACCTTCATTGCGTTCACAAGTATCCCAATGCAGATTTCCATAAACTGTGTTAGCAAACTGAACACTGAAGAGAAACGTGTAACTCTGTGAGTTGAATTCACACATCGAAATGCAGTTTCTCAGAAGGCTTCTTTCCCGTTTTGATCTGAGGATATTTCCTTTTTCCCCATAGCCCTCAATGAGCTCCCAAATATCATTTTGCAGAACACAAGATATCAGAGTTAGCAAACTGTTCCAAGAAGGGAAGGTTGGAACACTGTGTGATGAATTCTCCCATCAGAAAAGAATCTCTCAGTAAGCTTCTCTCCAGTTATTAGCGTAGGCCTCAATGCGATTCAAAGAAGTCCACTCCGGTTCCTCAAAAACAGTGATCATGGACTGCTGCATGAAACATAAGTGTGACTCTCTCAGATGAATTCACACATCACCAAGAAGTTTCTACGAAAGCTTCTTTCTAGTTTTCATCTGAGGATATTTCCTTTTTCACCGTAAACTTCATTGCATTCAGCAATATCCCACTGCAGATTTACAGAAAACTGTGTTAGCAAACTGAACACTGAAGAGAAACGTGTAACTCTGTGAGTTGCATTCACACATCGAAATGCAGTTTCACAAAAGGCTTCCTTCCAGTTTTGATCTGAGGATATTTCATTTTTCACTGTAGCCCAGTATGAGCTCCCAAATATCACTTTGTAGAAAACAAGATAACAGAGTCCGGAAACTGTTCCAAGAACGGAAGGGTGGAACTCTGTGTGATGAAGTCACACATCAGATAGCAATCTTTCAGTAAGCTTCTCTCAAGTTATTATCTGAGGAAATTTCCTTTTTCACCATGAACCCCTATGGGCTGCCAAATATCACTTTGCACATTCCACGAAAAGAGTGTTAGCAAACTGCTCCCTGAGAACTCAGCTGTAACTCCATGAGAGGAATTCACAAATCACAAAGAAGTTTCTCAGAAAGCTGCTTTCATGTTTTGAACTGATGATAATTCCTTTATCACTGTAGGCCTCAATGTGATCCAAAGAAGTCTTTCTCAGTTTCCTCAAAAACAGTGATAATGGACTGCAGCATGAAACATAAGTGTAACTCTGTGAGATGAATTCACACATCACCAGGAAGTTTCTAACAAAACTTCTTTCTAGTGTCCATCTCAGGATATTTCCTTTGTCACCGCAAGCTTCATTGCATTCAGGAGTATCCCATTGCAGATTTCCAGAAAACTGTGTTATCAAACTGAACACTGAAGAGAAACGTGAAATTCTGGGAGTTGAATTCACACATCAAAATACAGTTTCTCAGAAGGCTTCATTCCATTTTCGATATGAGGTTATTTCCTTTTTAACCATAACCCCCAATGAACTCCCAAATATCACTTTGCAGAGCACAAGATAACAGAGTTACCAAACTGTTAGAAGAAGGGAAGGTTGGAACTCTGTGTGATGAAGTCGCACTTCAGAAAGCAATCTCTCAGTTAGCTTCTCTCCAGTTATTATCTGAGGATATTTCCTTTTTCACCATGGGCCCATAAGGGCTCCCAAAATTCTCTTTGCAGATTTTACGAAAAGAATGTTAGCAAACTGCTTCCTGAGAACTCAGCTGTAACTCTGTGAGAGGAATTCACAGATCACAAAGAAGTTTCTCAGAAAGCGTCTTTCACGTTTGGAACCGATGATATTTCCTTTATCGGCTTGGGCCTCAATGCGATCCAAAGCAGTCCTTCTCAGGTTCCTCAAAAACAGTGATAATGGACTGCTGCATGAAATATTAGTGTAACTCTGTGAGAGGAATTCACACATCACCAAGAAGTTTCTACGAAAGCTTCTTTCTATTTTTCATCTGTGAAATTTCCTTTGTCACCGCAAGATTCATTCCGTTCAGAAGTATCCCATTGCAGATTTCCAGAAATTGTTTTAGCAAACTGAACACTGAAAATAAACGTGTAACTATGGGAGTTGCAGTCGCACATTAAAATGCAGTTTCTCAGAAGTCTTCTTTCCAGTTTTGATCTGAGGATATTTCCTTTTGCACCATAACGCCCAATGAGCTCCCAAATATCACTTTGCAGAACACAAGATAACAGAGTTAGCAAAATGTTCCAAGAAGGGAAAGGTGGAACCCTCTGCGATGAAGTGACACATCAGAAAGCAATCTCTCAGCAAACTTCTCTCCAGTTATTATCTGAGGATATTTCCTTTATCACCATGGGCCCCTATGGGCTCCCAAATCTCACTTTGCAGATTCCACGAAAAGAGTGTTAGCAAACTGCTACCAGAGAACTCAGCTGGAACCTCTGTGAGAGGAATTCACAGATAACAAAGAAGATTCTCAGAAAGCTTCTTTCACATTTTGAAAAGATATTTCCTTTAAGCCCATAGGCCTCCATGCGATCCAAAAAATTCCTTCTCAGTTTCCTCAAAAACAGTGATAGTGGACTGCTACATGAAACATAAGTGTTACTCTGTGAGTTGAATTCACACATCACCAAGAGGTTTCTAACAAAGCTTCTTTCTAGTTTTCATCTGGGGATATTTCCTTTGTCACCGCAAGCTTCATTGCGTTCACAAGTATTAGATTGCAGATTTACAGAAAAATGTGTTAGCAAACTGAACACTGAAGAGAAACGTGTAACTCTGTGAGTTGCATTCACACATCGAAATGCAGTTTCACAGAAGGCTTCTTTCCAGTTTTGATCTGAGGATATTTCCTTTTTCCCCATAACGCTCAATGAGCTCCCAAATATCACTTTGCAGAACATAAGATAACAGAGTTAACAAACTGTTCCAAGAAGGGAAATGTGTAACTCTGTGTGATGAAGTGACACGTCAGAAAGCAATCTCTCAGCAAATTTCTCTCTAGTTATTATCAGAGGATATTTCCTTTTTCACCATGGGCCCCTATGTGCTCCCATATCTCACTTTACAGATTCCACGAAAAGAGTGTTAGCAAACTGCTTCCTGACAACTGAGCTGGAACTCTGTGAGAGGAATTCACAGATAACAAAGAAGTTTCTCAGAAAGCTTCTTTCACGTTTTGAACTGATGATATTTCATTTATCAGTGTAGGCCTCAATGCGATCCAAAGAAGTCCTTCTCAGTTTCCTCAAAAACAGTGATAATGGACTGCTGCATGAAACATAAGTGTAACTCTGTAAATGAATTCACACATCACCAAGAAGTTTCTACGAAACTTCTTTCTATTTTTCATCTCAGGATATTTCCTTTGTCACCACAAACTTCATTGCGTTCAGAAGTATCCCATTGCAGATTTCCAGAAATTGTTTTAGCAAACTGAGCACTGAAGAGAAACGTGTAACTCTGGGAGTTGCAGTCGCACATCAAAATGCAGTTTCTCAGAAGGCTTCTTTCCAGTTTTGATCTGAGGATATTTCCTTCTTCACCGTAGCGTTCAATGCGCTCCTAAATATCACTTTGCAAACAGAAGATACCAGAGATAGCAAACTGTTCCAAGAAGGGAAAGGTGGAACTCTGTGTGATGAAGTCACACATCAGAAAGCAATCTCTCAGCAACCTTCTCTCTAGTTATTATCTGAGGATATTTCCTTTTTCACCATGGGCCCTTATAGGCTCCCAAATCTGACTTTTCAGATTCCACGAAAAGAGTGTTTGCAAACTGCTTTCTGAGAACTAAGCTGTAACTCTGTGAGAGGACTTCACAGATCACAAAGAATTTTCTCAGAAACCTTCTTTCACGTTTTAAACTGATGATATTTCCTTTATCAGCATAGGCCTTAATGCGATCCAAATATTCCTTCTCAGGTTCCTCAAAAACAGTGATAATGGACTGATGCATGAAACATAAGTGTAACTCTGTGAGATGAATTCACACATCACTAAGAAGTTTCTAACAAAGCTTTCTTCTCGTTTTAATCTGAGGATATTTCCTTTGTCTCCGCAAGCTTCATTGCGTTCACAAGGATCCCAATGCAGATTTCCGTAAAACTGTGTTAGCAAACTGAACACTGAAGAGAAACGTGTAGCTCTGTGAGTTGCATTCACACATCGAAATGTAGTTTCACAGAAGGCTTTTATACAGTTTTGATCTGAGGATATTTCCTTTTACACCATAGTCCCCAATGAGCTCCCAAATATCACTTTGCAGAACACAAGATAACAGAGTTAGCAAACTGTTCAAAGAAGGTAAGGGTGGAACACTGTTTGATGCAGTAACACACCAGAAAGCAATATCTCAGGAAGATTCTCTCTCTTTATTATCTGAGGATATATCCTTTTTCACCATGGGCCCCTATGGGCACCCAAGTCTCACTTTGCAGATTCCACGAAAAGAGTGCTTGCAAACTGCTTCCTGAGAACTCAGCTGTAAATCTGTGAGAGGAATTCACAGATCATAAAGAAGTTTCTCAGAAAGCTTCTTTCACTTTTTGAACATATGATATTTCCTTTATCAGCGTAGGAATCATTGCGATCCAAAGAAGTCCTCTCAGCTTCCACAAAAATAGTGATAATGGACTGCTGCGTGAAACGTAAGTGTAACTCTCTGAGATGAATTCACACATCACCAAGAAGTTTCTAACAAAGGTTCTTTCTAGTTTTCATCTGAGGATATTTCCTTTGTCACCACAAGCTTCATTGTATTCACAAGTATCCCAATGCAGATTTCCAGAAAACTGTGTTAGCAAACTGAACACTGAAGAGAAACGTGTGACTCTGTGAGTTGCATTCACACATCAAAATGCAGTTTCTCAGAAGGTTTCTTTTCAGTATTGATCTTAGGATATTTCCTTTTTCAACATAGAACTCAATGAGCTCCCAAATATCACTTTGCAGAACACAAGATAACAGAGTTAGCAAAGTGTACCAAGAAGTGAAGGGTGGAACTCTGTGTGATGAAGTCACACATCAGAAAGCAATCTTTCAGTAAGATTCTCTCCAGTTATTATCTGAGAATATTTCCTTTTTCACCAAGGGCCCCAATGGGCTCCAAAATCTCTCTTTACCGATTCCACGAAAAGAGTCTTATCAAACTGCTTCCTGAGAACTCAGCTGTAAATCCATGAGAGGAATTCACAGATCACAAAGAAGTTTCTCAGCAAGCTTCTTTCACGTTTTGAACTGATGATATTTCCTTTATTATCGTAGGCCTCAATGTGATCCAAAGAAGTTCTTCTCAGGTTCCCCAGAAACAGTGATAATGGACTGCCTCATGAAACATAAATGGAACTCTCTGACATGAATACACACCTCACCAATAAGTTTCTGACAAAGCTTCTTTCTAGTTTTCATCTGAGTATATTTCCTTCGTCACCGCAAGCATCATTGATTTCACAAGTATCCCAAAGCAGATTTCCAGAAAAGTGTGTTAGCAAACTGAATATTGAAGAGAAACGTGTAACTCTGAGAGTTGCATTCACACATCGAAATGCAGATTCTCAGAAGGCTTGTTTCCAGTTTTGATCTGAGGATATTTCCTTTTTCACCACAGCCTTCAATGTGCTCCTAAATATCACTTTGCAAAACACAAGATAACAGAGTTAACAAACTGTTCCAAGAAGGGAAGGGTGGAACTCTGTGTGATGAAGTCACGCATCAGAAAGCAATCTCCCAGCAAGCTTCTCTCTAGTTATTATCTGAGGATATTTCCTTTTTCACCATGGGCCCCTATAGGCTCCAAAATCTCACTTTGCAGATTCCACGAAAAAGTGTTAGCCAACTGCTTCCTGAGAACTCAGCTGTACCTCTATGCGAGGAATTCACAGATCACAAAGAAGTTTCTCAGAAAGCTTCTTTCACATTTTGAAATGATGATACTTCCTTTATCAGCGTAGGCCTCAATGCGATCCAAAGAAGTCCTCTCAGGTTACTCAAAAACAGTGATGATGGACTGCTGCATGAAACATAAGTGTAACTCTGTGAGATGAATTCACACATCAACAGGAAGTTTCTAACAAGGCTTCTTTCTAGTTTTCATCTGAGGATATTTCCTTTGTCACCTCAAGCTTCATTGCGTTCACAATTATCACGAAGCAGATTTCCAGAAAACTGTGTTAGCAAACTGAACACTGAAGAGAAACGTGTAACTCTGTGAGTTGCATTCACATATCAAAATGCAGTCTCTCAGAAGGCTTCTGTCCAGTTTTGATCTCAGGATATTTTCTTTTTCACCATAGAACTCAATGAGCTCCCAAATGTCACTTTGCAGATCATAAGATAACAGAGTTAGCAAACTGTTCCATGAAGGGAAGGGTGGAACTCTGTGTGATGAAGTCACACATCAGAAAGCAATCTCTCAGTAAGTTTCTCTCCAGTTATTATCTGAGGATATTTCCTTTTTCACCATGGGCCCCAATGGGCTCCCAAATCTCTCTTTGCAGATTCCACGAAAAGAGTCGTATCAAACTGCTTCCTGAGAACTCAGTTGTAAATCCATGAGAGGAATTCACAGATCACAAAGAAATTTCTCAGAAAGATTCTTTCACGTTTTGAACTGATGATATTTCCTTTATTAGCGTAGGCCACAATGTGATCCAAAGAAGACCCTCTCAGGTTCCTCAAAAACAGTGATAACGGACTGCTGCATGAAACATAAGTATAACTCTGTGAGATGAATTCACACATCACCCCGAGGTTTCCAACAAAGCTTCATTCTAGTTTTCAGTCTGAGGATATTTCCTTTGTCACCGCAAGCTTCATTGCGTTCACAATTGTCCCGAAGCAGATTTCCAGAAAACTGTGTTAGCAAACTGAACACTGAAGAGAAACGTGTAACTCTGTGAGTTGAATTCACATATTAAAATGCAGTTTCTCAGAAGGCTTCTTTCCAGTTTTTATCCGAGGATATTTCCTTTTTCAACATAGCCCACAATGAGCTCACAAATATCACTTTGCAGAACACAAGATAACAGAGTTAGCAAACTGTTCCAAGAAGGGAAGGGTGGAACTATGTGTGATGAAGTCACACTTCAGAAAGCAGTCTCTAATAAGCTACTCTCTAGTTATTATCTGAGGATATTTCCTTTTTCTCCATGGGCCCCATGGGCTCCCAAATCTCACTTTGTAGATTCCACGAAAAGTGTGTTAGCAAACTGCTTCGTGAGAATTCAGCTGTTTCTCCGTGAGAGGAATTCACAGATAACAAAGAAGTTTCCCAGAAAACTTCATTCACGTTTTGAACTGTTGATATTTCCCTTATTAGCGTAGGCCTCAATGTCATCCAAAGAAGTCCTTCTCAGGTTCCCCAGAAACAGTGATAATGGACGGCCTCATGAAACATAAGTGTAACTCTCTGAGATGAATACACACATCACCAATAAGTTTCTAACAAAGCTTCGTTATAGTTTTCATCTGAGGATATTTCCTTTGTCACTGCAAGCTTCATTGTGTTCACAAGTATCCCATTGAAGCTGACCCGAAAACTGTGTTAGCACACTGAACACTGAAGAGAAACGTGTAACTCTGTGAGTTGCATTCACACATCAAATTGCAGTTTCTCAGAAGGCTTCTTTCTAGTTTTGATCTGAGGACATTTCCTTTTTCACCATAGCCCGCAATGAGCTCCCAAATATCACTTTGCAGAACACAAGATAACAGAGTTAGCCAACTGTTCAAAGAAGGGAAGGGTGGAACTCTGTGTGATGAAGTCACACATCAGAAAGCAGTCTCTCAATAAGCCACTCTCTAGTTATTATCTGAGGATATTTCATTTTTCTACATGGGCCCCTATGGGCTCCCAAATCTCACTTTGTAGATTCCACGAAAAGAGTGTTAGCAAACTGCTTCCTGAGAACTCAGCTGTAACTCCGTGAGAGGAATTCACAGATCACAAAGAAGTTTCTCAGAAAGCTTCTTTCACGTTTGGATCTGATGATATTTCCTTTATCAGCGTAGGCCTCAATGTCATCCATAGAAGTCCTTCTCAGGATCCTCAGAAACCGTGATAATGGACTGCCTCAAGAAACATAAGTGTAACTCTCTGAGATGAATGCACACATCACCAAGAAGTTTCTAACAAAGCTTCGTTATAGTTTAAATCTGAGGATATTTCCTTTGTCACCGCAAGCTTCTTTGTGTTCACAAGTATCCCATTGAAGATTACCCGAAAACTGTGTTACCACACTGAACACTGAGGAGAAACGTGTAACTCTGTGAGTTGCATTCACACATCGAATTGCAGTTTCTCAGAAGGCTTCTTTCCAGTTTTGATCTCAGGATATTTCCTTTGTCACGATACCCCTTAATGAGCTCACAAATATCACTTTGCGGAACACAAGATAACAGAGTTAGCACACTGTTCCAAGTAGGGAAGGGTGGAACTCTGTGTGATGAAGTCACACATCAGCAAGCAATCTCTCAGTAAGCTTCTCTCTAGTTATTATGTGAGGATATTTCCTTTTTCACCATGGGACCCTACGGAATCCCAAATCTCACTTTGCAGATTCCACGAAAAGAGTGTTAGCAATCTGCTTCCTGAGAATTCAGCTGTAACGTTGTGAGAGTTCTTCACAGATCACAAAGAAGTTTCTCAGAAAGCTTCTGTCACGTTTTGAAGAGTGATATTTCCTTATCAGCGTGGGAATAAATGCGAACCAAAGAAGTCCTCTCAGGTTCCTCAAAAACAGTGATAATGGACTACTTCATGAAACATGAGGGTAACACTGTGAGATGAATTCACACATCATCAAGAGGTTTCGAACAATGCTTGTTAACAGTTTTCATCTGAGGATATTTCCTTTGTCACTGCAGGCTTCATTGCGTTCACAAGTATCCCAAAGCAGATTTCCAGAAAAATGTGTTATAAAACTGAACACAGAAGGGAAACGTGTAACTCTGTCAGTTGCATTCACACATCGAAATGCAGTTTCTCAGAAGGCTTCTTTCCAGCTTTGATCTGAGGACATTTCCTTTTTCACCATAGCCCGCAATGAGCTCCCAAATATCACTTTGCAGAACACAAGATGACAGAGTTAGCAAACCGTTCTTAGAAGGGAAGGTTGGAAATCTTTGTGATGAAGTCACACATCAGGAAGCAGTCTCTAAGTAAGCTACTCTCTAGTTACTATCTGAGGATATTTCCTTTCTCACTATAGGCCCCTCTGGGCTCCCAAATCTCACATTGCAGATACCACGAAAAGAGTGTTAGGAAACTGCTTCCTGAGAACTCAGCTATACCTCTTTGAGAGGAATTCACAGATCACAAAGAAGTTTCTCAGAAAGCTTTTTTCACGTTTTGAGCTGATGATATTTACTTTATTAATGTAGACCTCAATGTGGTCCAAAGAAGTTCTTTTCATGTTCCTCAGAAACAGTCATAATGGACTGCCTCAGGAAACCTAAGTGTAACTCTCTGAGATGAATACACACATCACAAAGAAGTTTCTAACAAAGCTTCTTTCTAGTTTTCATCTGAGGATATTTGCTTTGTCACCACAAGCTTCATTGCGTTCACAAGTATCCCGTTGCAGATTTCCAGAAAACTCTGTTAGCAAACTGAACACTGAGAGAAATGTGTAACTCTGTGAGTTGCATTCACACATCGAAATGCAGTTTCACTGAAGGCTTCTTTCCAGTTTTGATATGAGGACATTTCCTTTTTCACTATAGCCGTCAATGAGCGACCAAATATCACTATGCAAACACAAGATAACAGAGGTCGCAAACTGTTCCAAGAGGGGAAGGGTGGAACTCTGTGTGATGAAGTCACACATCGGAAAGCAATCTCTCAGGGATCTTCTTTCTAGTTATTATCTGAGGATATTTCCTTTTTCACCATGGGACCCTAGGAGCTCCGAAATCTCACTTTGCAGATTCCACAAAAAGAGTGTTAGCAAACTACTTCCTGAGAACTCTGCTGTAACTTTGTGACAGGAATTCACAGATCACAAAGAAGTTTCTCAGAAAGCTTCTTTCACGTTTTGAAATGATGATAATTCCTTTCTCAGCGTAGGCTTCAATGGGATCCAAAGAAGTCTTCTAAGGTTCCTCCAAAACAGTGATAATGGACTGCTGCATGAAACATAAGTGTAACTCTGTGAGATGAATTCACACATCACCAAGAAGTTTCTACGAAGGTTCTTTCTAGTTTTCATCTGAAGATATTTCCTTTGTCATCCGCAAGCTTCATTGCGTTCAGAAGTACCCCTTTGCAGTTTTCCAGAAAACTGTGGTATCAAACTGAACACTGAAGAGAAACGTGTAACTCTGTGTGTTGCATTCACACATCAAAATGCAGTTTCTCAGTAGGCTTCTTTCCAGTTTTAATCTGAGGATATTTCCTTTTTCACCATAGCCTTCAACGCGCTTCTAAATATCACTTTGCAGAACACAAGATAACAGAGTTAGTAAACTGTTCCAAGAAGGGAAGGGTGGAACTCTGTGTGATGAAGTCACACATCAGAAAGCAATCTCTCAGTAAGCTTCTCTCTAGTTATTATCTGAGGATGTTTCCTTTTTCAACATGGGCCCCTAAGGGCTCCCAAATACCACTTTGCAGATTCCACGAGAAGAGTGTTAGCCAACTGTTTCTTGAGAACTAAGCTGTAACTCTGTGAGTGGAATTCACAGATCACAAAGAAGTTTCTCAGAAAGCTTATTTCTCGTTTTGAACTGATGATATTTCCTTTATCAGCGTAGTCCTCAATACGATCCAAAGATGTCCTTCTCTGCTTTCTCAAAAACAGTGATAATGGACTGCTGTACGAAACGTAGGTGTAACATTTGAGATGAATTCGCACATCAACAAGAAGTTTCTAAAAAAGCCTATACCTAGTATTTCTCTGAGGATATTTCCTTTGTAACCGCAAGCTTCATTGCATTCACAAGTATCCCATTGCAGATTTCCAGAAATGTGTGTTAGCAAACTGAACACTGAAGATAAACGTGTAACTCTGTGAGTTGCATTCACACATCGAAAAGCAGTTTCTCAGAAGGTTTCTTTCCAGTTTTGATCTGAGGATATTTCCTTTTTCACCATAGCCTTCAATGCGCTCCTAAATATCACTTTGCAGAACACAAGATAACAGGGTTGGCAAACAGTTCCAAGAAGGGAAGGGTGGAATTATGTGTGATGAAGTCACACTTCAGAAAGCAGTCTCTCAGTAAGCTTCTCTCCAGTTGTTATCTGAGGATATTTCCTTTTTCACCACGGGCCCTATGGGCTCCCAAATCTGACTTTGCAGATTACACGAAAAGAGTGTTAGCAAACTGTTTCCTGAGAACTCTGCTGTAACTATGTGAGAGGAATTCACAGATCACAAAGAATTTTCTCCGAAAGCTTCTTTCATGTTTGGAACTGATGATATTTCCTTTATCAGCGTAGGCCTCAATGCGATCCAAAGAAGTCCTTCTCACATTCCTCAAAAACAGTGATAATAGACTGCTGCATGAAACAGAAGTGTAACTCTGTAAGATGAATTCACACATCACCAAGAAGTTTCTACGAAAGCTTCTTTCTAGTTTTCATCTGAGGATATTTCCTTTGTCACCGCAAGCTTCATTGCTTTCAGAAGTATCCCATTGCATATTTCCAAAAAAATTTGTAAGCAAAGTGAACACTGAAGAGAAACGTGAAACTCTGTGAGTTGCATTTACACATCGAAATGCAGTTTCTCAGTAGGCTTCTTTCTAGTTTTGGTGTGAGGATATTTCCTTTTTCACCATAGCCTTCAATGGGTTCCTAAATATCACTTTGCACAACACAAGATAACAGAGTAAGCAAACTCTTCCAAGAAGGGAAGGGTGGAACTCTGTGTGATGAAATCACCCATCAGAAAGCAATCTCTCAATAAGCTTCTCTCCAGTT
The DNA here is from genome assembly GCF_007565055.1 of Rhinopithecus roxellana. Lineage (NCBI taxonomy): Eukaryota > Metazoa > Chordata > Mammalia > Primates > Cercopithecidae > Rhinopithecus > Rhinopithecus roxellana. The sequence continues at coordinate 53,337,617 of NC_044562.1, read as the reverse complement.
ATAACCTGAGGATACTTACTTTTACACCATGGGTCCCTATGGGCTCCGAAATCTCACTTTGCAGATTCCACGAAAAGAGTGTTAGCAAATTGCTTCCTGAGAACTAAGCTGTAACTCTGTGAGAGGAATTCACAGAGCACAAAGAAGTTTCTCAGAAAACTTCTTTCACGTATTGAACTGATGATATTTCCTTTCTCAGTGTAGTCCTACATGCGATCCAAAGAAGTCTTTCTCAGGTTCCTCAAAAACAGTGATAATGGACTGCTGCAGGAAACGTAAGTGTAACTCTGTGAGATGAATTCACACATCACCAAGAAGTTTCTAACAAAGCTTCTTTCTCGTTTTCATCTGAGGATATTTCCTTTGTCACCGTAAGCTTCATTGCTTAGAGAATTATCCCATTGCAAATTTCCAGAAAACTGTATTAGCAAACTGAACACTGAAGAGAAACGTGTAACTCTGTGAGTTGCATTCACACATCGAATTGCATTTTCTGAGAAGGCTTCTTTCCAGTTTTGTTCTGAGGATATTTCCTTTTTCACCATAGCCCTCTATGAGCTCCCAAATAGCACTTTGCAGAACACAAGATAACAGAGTTATCAAACTGTTCCAAGAAGCGAAGGGTGGAACTCTGTGTGATGAAGTCACACATCAGAAAGCAATCTCTCAGTAAGCTTCTCTCTAGTTATTATTTGAGGATATATCCTTTTTCACCATGGGCCCCTATGGGCTCCCAAATCTCACTTCGCAGATTCCACGAAAAGAGTGTTAACACACTGCTTCCTGAGAACTAAGCTGTCAGTCTGTGAGAGGAAATCACAGATCACAAAGAAGTTTCACAAAAGCTTCTTTCATGTTTTGAACTGATGACATTTCCTTTCTCAGCGTCGGCTGCCATGCGATTCAAAGAAGTCCTTCTCAGGTTCCTCAAAAACAGTGATAATGGACTGCTGCAGGAAACATAAGTGTAACTATGTGAGATGAATTCAGACATCACCAAGAAATTTCTAAGAAAGGTTCTTTCTAGTTTTCATCTGACGATAGTTCCTTTGTCACCGCAAGCTTCATTGCGTTCAGAAGTATCCCATTGCAGATTTCCAGAAAACTGTGTCAGCAACTTGAACACTGAAGAGAAACGTGTAACTCTGTGAATTGCATTTACACATCAAAATGCAGTTTTTCAGAAGGCTTCTCCCCAGTTTTGATCTGAGGATATATCCTTTTTCACCACAGCCTTCAATGAGTTCCCAAATATCACTTTGCAGAACACAAGATAACAGAGTTAGCCACCTGTAGCTAGAAGGGAAGGGTCGATTTCTATGTGATGAAGTCACACATCAGAAAGAAATCTCTCAGTAATCTTGCTCTGGTTATTATCTGAGGATATTTCCTTTTTCACCATGGGACCCTATGGGCTCCCAAATCTCATTTTGAAGATTCCACTAAAAGAGTGTTAGCAAACTGCTTCCCGAGAATTAAGCTATAACTCTGTGTGAGGAATTCACAGATCACAAAGAAGTTTCCCAGAAAGCTTTATTCACGTTTTGAACTGATGATATTTCCTTTATCAGCGTAGGCCACAATGCGATCCAAGGTAGTCCTCTCAGGTTCCTCAAAAACAGTGATAATGGACTGCCGCTTGAAACATAAGTGTAACTCTGTGAGTTGAATTCGCACATCACCAAGAAGTTTCTAACAAAGCTTCTTTCTAGTTTTCATCTAACGATATTTCCTTTGTCACCGCGAGCTTCATTGCGTTCACAAATATCCCATTTTGCAGATTTCCAGAAAACTGTGTTAGCAAACTGAACAAGGAAGGGAAACGTGTAACTATGTGAGTTGTAGTCACACATCGAAATGCAATTTCTTTCCGGTTTTGATGTGAGGATATTTCCTTTTTCACTGTAGCCCTCAATGATCTCCCAAATATCACTTTGCAGAACACAAGATAACAGAGTTGGCAAACTGTTCCAAGAAGGGAAGGGTGGAATTCTGTGTGATGAAGTCACACACCAGAAAGCAATCTCTCAGTAAGCTTCTCTCCAGTTTTTATCTGAGGATATTTCCTTTTTCACCAGGGGCCCCTTGGGGCTCTGAAATCTCACTTTGCAGATTCCACGAATGGAGTGTTAGCAAACTGCTTCCTGAGAACTCAGCAGTATCTCTGTGGGAGGAATTCACAGATCACAAAGAAGTTTCTCAGAAAGATTCTTTCACGTTTTGAACTGATGATATTTCCTTTATCAGCGTAGGCCAATATGAGATCCAAAGAAGTCCTTCTCTGGTTCCTCAAAAACAGTGAAAATGGACTGCTGCATGAAACATAAGTATAACTATGTGACATTAATTCACACATAACCAAGAAGTTTCTAACGAAGCTTCCTTCTAGTTTTCATCTGAGGATATTTCCTTTGTCACCGTAAGCTTCATTGCATTCACAAGTATCGCAAAGCAGATTTCCAGAAAACTGTGTTAGCAAACTGAACACTGAAGAGAAACATGTAACTCTGTGAGTTGCATTCACACATCAAAATGCAGTTTCTCAGAAGGCTTCTTTCCAGTTTTGATCTGAGGACATTTGCTTTTTCACCATAGCCCGCAATGAGCTCCCAAATATCACTTTGCAGAACACAAGATAACAGAGTTAGCCAACTATTCCAAGAAGGGAAGGTTGGAACTCTGTGTGATGAAGTCACACATCAGAAAGCAGTCTCTAAATAAGCTACTCTCTAGTTATTATCCGAGGATATTTCCCTTTTCAACATGGGCCCCTATGGGCTCCCAAATCTCATTTTGTAGATTCCACGAAAAGAGTTTAACAAACTGCTTCATGAGAACTCAGCTATACCTCTGTGAACGGAATTCACAGATCACAAAGAAGTTTCTCAGAAAGCTTCTTTCACTTCTTGAACTGATGATATTTCGTTTATCAGCGTAGGAATCAATGCGATCCGAAGAAGTCCTCACAGGTTCCCCAAAAACAAGTGGGAATGGACTGCTGCGTAAAACATAAGTGTAACTCTCTGAGATGAATTCACACATCACCAAGAAGTTTCTAACAAAGCTTCTTTCTAGTTTTCATCTGAGGATATTTCCTTTGTCACCACAAGCTTCATTGCGTTCACAAATATCCCGATGCAGATTTCCAGAAAACTGTGTTAGCAAACTGAACACTGAGGAGAAACGTGTAACTCTGTGAGTTGCATTCACACATCGATGTGCAGTTTCTCAGAAGGCTTGTTTCCAGTTTTGATATGAGGATATTTTCTTTTTCACCATAGAACCCAATGAGCTCCCCAATGTCACTTTGCAGAACACAAGATAATAGAGATAGCAAACTGTTCCACGAAGGGAAGGGCAGGAACTCTGTGTGATGTAGTCACACATCAGAAAGCAATCTCTCAGTACGTTTCTCTCCAGTTATTGTCTGAGGATATTTCCTTTTTCACCATGGGCCCCTATGGGCTCCCAAATCTCACTTTGCAGATTCCACGAAAAGAGTCTTAACAAACTGCTTCCTGAGCACTCAGCTGTAACTCCGTGAGAGGAATTCATAGATAACAAAGAAGTTTCTCAGAAAGATTCTTTCATGTTTGTAACCGATGATATTTCCTTTATCAGCGTAGGTCTCAATGCGATCCAAACAGTCATTCTCAGGTTCCTCAAAAACGGTGATAATGGACTGCTGCATGAAACATAAGTGTAACTCTGTGAGATGAATTCACACATCACCAAGAAGTTTCAAACAAACCTTCTTCCTCATTTTCATCTGAGGATATTGCTTTTGTCACCGCAAGCTTCATTACGTTCAGAAGTATCCCTTTGCAGATTTCCAGAAAACTGTTAGGAAACTGAACACTGAAGAGGAACGTGTAACTCTGTGAGTTGCATTCACACATCGAAATGTAGTTTCTCAGAAGGCTTCTTTCCAGTGTTGATCTGAGGATCTTTCCTTTTTCACCATATCCTTCAAAGCGCTCCTATATATCACTTTACAAAACAAAGATAAAAGAGTTTGCAAACTGTTCCAAGAAGGGAAGGGTGTAACTCTGTGTGATGAAGTCACGCATCAGAAAGCAAAATCTCATTAAGCTTCTCTCTAGTTGTTATCTGAGGATATTTAGTTCTTCACCATGGGCCCCTATGGCCTCCCATATCTCACTTGCAGATTCCACGAAAAGAGTGTTAGCAAACTGCTTCCTGAGAACTCAGCTGTAAATCTGTGTGAGGAATTCACCGATCATGAAGAAGTTTCTCAGAAAGCTTCTTTCTCGTTTTGAAATGATGGTATTTCCTTTATCAGCGTAGGCCTCAATGCGATCCAAAGAAGTCCTCTTACGTTCCTCAAAACTGTGATAATGGACTGCTGCATGAAACATAAGTGTAACTCTGTGAGATGAATTCACACATCAACAAGAAGTTTCTAACAAAGCTCTTTCCAGCTTACATCTGAGGATCTTTGCTTCGTCACCCCAAGCTTCATTGCATTCAGAAGTATCAAATTACAGATTTCCAGAAAACTTTGTTAGCAAAGTGAACACTGAAGAGAAACGTGTAACTCTGTGAGTTGCATTCACACGTCGAAATGCATTTTCTCTGAAGACTTCTTTCCAGTTTTGTTCTGAAGACATTTCCTTTTCACCATAGCCTTCAACGCGCTTCTAAATATCACTTGCA
>NC_044562.1:53264752-53332840 GCF_007565055.1 Rhinopithecus roxellana | reverse complement strand
CAACTCACAGAGTTACACGTTGCTCTTGAAATCTTCAGTTTGGCAAACCACATTTTTCTGGAAATGTGCAATGGGATACTTGTGAACGCAATGAAGCTTGCGGAGACAAAGGATATATCCTTAGATGGAAAACTAGAAAGAAGCCTTGTTAGGTACTGTCTTGGTGATGTTGAAATTCATCTCACAGAGTGACACTTATGTTTCATGCAGCAGTCAATTATCACTGTTTTTGAGGAACCTGAGAAGGACTTCTTTGGATGACATTGAGGCCTACGGTGATAAAGGAAATATCATCATTTCAAAGCGTGAAAGAAACTTTCTGAGAAACTTCTTTCTGATCTGTGAATTCCACTCACAGGTTTACAGCTTAGTTCTCAGGAAGCAGTTTGCTAACACTCTTTTCGTGGAATCTGCAAAGTGAGATTTGGGAGCCCATAGGGGCCTATGGTGAAAAAGGAAATATCCTCAGATAATAACTAGAGAGAAGCTTACTGAGAGATTGCTTTTTATTGTGTGACTTCATCACACACAGTTCCACCCTTCCCTTCTTGGATCAGTTTGCTAACTCTGTTATCTAGTGTTCTGCAAAGTGATATTTTGAGCTCATTGATGGCTATGGTGAAAAAGGAAAAATCCTCAGATGAAAACAGGAAAGAAGACTTCTGTGAAACTGCATTTCGATGTGTGAATGCTAATCACAGAGTTACAGGTTTCTCTTCAGTGTTCAGTTTGCCTACACAGTTTTCTGGAAATCTGCAATGGGATAATTTGAACGCAATGAAGCTTACGGTGGCAATGGAAATATCCTTAGATGAAAACTAGAAAGAAGCTTTGTTAGAAACTTCTTGGTGATGTGTGAATTCATCTCACAGAGATACACTTATGTTTCACGCAGCAGTCCATTATCACTGTTTTTCAGGAACCTGAGAAGGACTTGTTTGGATCGCATTGAGGCCTATGCTGATAAAGGAAATATCATCATTTCAAAACGTAAAAGAAGGTTTCTGAGGAACATCTTTGTGATCCGTGAATTCCATTCCCAGCGTTACTGCTGAAGTCTCAGTAAGCAGTTAGCTAACACTCTTTTCGTGGAATCTGCAAAGTGAGATTTGGGAGCCCATAGGGGCCCATGGAATGAAAGGAAATATCCTCAGATAATAAGTAGAGAGAAGCTTACTGACAGATTGCTTTCTGGTGTGTGACTTCATCACAAGGAGTTCCACCCTTCCTTCTCGGAACAGTTTGCTAACTCTGTTATCTTGTGTTCTGCAAAGTGATATTTGGGAGCTCATTGAGGGCTATGGTGAAAAAGGAAATATCCTCAGATCAAAACTGGAAAGAAAGCCTTCTGAGAAACTGCATTTCGATGTGTGAATGCAACTCACAGAGTTACACGTTTCTCTTCAGTGTTCAGTTTGCTAACACAGTTTTCTGAAATCTGCATGGGATACTTCGTGAACGCAATGAAGCTTGCGGTGACAAAGGAAATATCCTCAGATGAAAACTAGAAAGAAGCTTTGTTAGAAACTTCTTGGTGATGTGTGAATTCATCTCACAGAGTTACACTTATGTTTCATGCAGCAGTCCATTATCACTGTTTTTGAGGAACCTGAGAAGGACTTCTTTGGATCGCATTGAGGCCTACGCTGATAAAGGAAATATCATCAGTTCAAAACGTGAAAGAAGCTTTCTGAGAAACTTCTTTGTGATCTGTGAATTCCTCTCACAGAGTTACAGCTGAGTTCTCAGGAAGCAGTTTGCTAACACTCTTTTCGTGGAATCTGCAAAGTGAGATTTCGGAGCCCATAGGGGCCCATGGTGAAAAAGGAAATATCCTCAGATAATTACTGGAGAGAAGCTTACTGAGAGATTGCTTTCTGATGTGTGACTTCATCACACAGAGTTCCACCCTTCCCTTCTGGAACAGTTTGCTAACTCTGTTATCTTGTGTTCTGCAAAGTGATACTTAGGAAGCGCATTGAAGGCTATGGTGAAAAAGGAAATATCCTCAGATCAAAACTGGAAAGAAGCCTTCTGAGAAACTGCATTTCGATGTGTGAATGTCAACTCACAGAGTTACACGTTTCTCTTCAGTGTTCAGTTTGCTAACACAGTTTTCCTGGAAATCTGCAATGGGATACTTGTGAACGCAATGAAGCTTGCGGTGACAAAGGAAATATCCTCAGATGAAAACTAGAAAGAAGCTTTGTAGAAACTTCTTGGTGATGTGTGAATTCATCTCACAGAGTTACACTTATGTTTCATGCAGCAGTCCATTATCACTGTTTTTGAGGAACCTGAGAAGGACTTCTTTGGATCTGCAATTGAGGCCTACGCTGATAAAGGAAATATCATCAGTTCCAAAACGTGAAAGAAGCTTTCTGAGAAACTTCTTTTGTGATCTGTGAATCCATTCACAGAGTTACAGCTGAGTTCTCAGGAAGCAGTTTGCTAACACTCTTTTCGTGAATCTGCAAAGTGAGATTTGGGAGCCCATAGGGGCCCATGGTGAAAAAGGAAATATCCTCAGATAATAACTGGAGAGAAGCTTACTGAGAGATTGCTTTCTGATGTGTGACTTCATCACACAGAGTTCCACCTTCCCTTCTTGGAACAGTTTGCTAACTCTGTTATCTTGTGTTCTGCAAAGTGATATTTGGGAGCTCATTGAGGGCTATGGTGAAAAGGAAATATCCTCAGATCAAACTGGAAAGAAGCCTTCTGAGAAACTGCATTTCGATGTGTGAATGCAACTCACAGAGTTACACGTTTCTCTTCAGTGTTCAGTTTGCTAACACAGTTTTCTGGAAATCTGCATTGGGATACTTGTGAACGCAATGAAGCTTTCGGTGACAAAGGAAATATCCTCAGATGAAAACTAGAAAGAAGCTTTGTTAGAAACTTCTTGGTGATGTGTGAATTCATTCACAGAGTTACACTTATGTTTCATGCAGCAGTCCATTATCACTGTTTTTGAGGAACCTGAGAAGGACTTCTTTGGATCGCATTGAGGCCTACGCTGATAAAGGAAATATCATCAGTTCAAAACGTGAAAGAAGCTTTCTGGGAAACTTCTTTGTGATCTGTGAATTCCTTCACAGAGTTACAGCTGAGTTCTCAGGAAGCAGTTTGCTAACACTCTTTTCGTGGAATCTGCAAAGTGAGATTTGGGAGCCCATAGGGGCCCATGGTGAAAAAGGAAATGTCCTCAGATAATACTGGAGAGAAGCTTACTGAGAGATTGCTTTCTGATGTGTGACTTCATCACACAGAGTTCCACCCTTCCCTTCTTGGAACAGTTTGCTAACTCTGTTATCTTGTGTTCTGCAAAGTGATATTTAGGAGCGCATTGAAGGCTATGGTGAAAAAGGAAATATCCTCAGATCAAAACTGGAAAGAAGCCTTCTGAGAAACTGCATTTCGATGTGTGAATTCAACTCACAGAGTTAAACGTTTCTCTTCAGTGTTCAGTTTGCTAACACAGTTTTCTGGAAATCTGCAATGGGATAGTTTTGAACGCAATGAAGCTTGCGGTGACAAAGGAAATATCCTCAGATGAAAACTAGAAAGAAGCTTTGTTAGAAACTTCTTGGTGATGTGTGAATTCATCTCACAGAGTTACACTTATGTTTCATGCAGCAGTCCATTATCACTGTTTTTGAGGAACCTGAGAGGACTTCTTTGGATCGCATTGAGGCCTATGCTGATAAAGGAAATATCATCAGTTCAAACGTGAAAGAAGCTTTCTGAGAAACTTCTTTGTGATCTGTGAATTCCTCTCACAGAGTTACAGCTGAGTTCTCAGGAAGCAGTTTGCTAACACTCTTTTCGTGGAATCTGCAAAGTGAGATTTGGGAGCCATAGGGGCCCATGGTGAAAAAGGAAATATCCTCAGATAATAACTAGAGAGAAGCTTACTGAGAGATTGCTTTCTGATGTGTGACTTCATCACACAGAGTTCCACCCTTCCCTTCTTGGAACAGTTTGCTAACTCTGTTATCTTGTGTTCTGCAAAGTGATATTTGGGAGCTCATTGAGGGCTATGGTGAAAAAGGAAATATCCTCAGATCAAAACTGGAAAGAAGCCTTCTGAGAAACTGCATTTCGATGTGTGAATGCAACTCACAGAGTTACACGTTTCTCTTCAGTGTTCAGTTTGCTAACACAGTTTTCTGGAAATCTGCAATGGGATACTTGTGAACGCAATGAAGCTTGCGGTGACAAAGGAAATATCCTCAGATGAAAACTAGAAAGAAGCTTTGTTAGAAACTTCTTGGTGATGTGTGAATTCATCTCACAGAGTTACACTTATGTTTCATGCAGCAGTCCATTATCACTGTTTTGAGGAACCTGAGAAGGACTTCTTTGGATCGCATTGAGGCCTACGCTGATAAAAGGAAATATCATCAGTTCAAAACGTGAAAGAAACTTTCTGAGAAACTTCTTTCTGATCTGTCAATTCCACTCACAGAGTTACAGCTTAGTTCTCAGGAAGCAGTTTGCTAACACTCTTTTCGTGGAATCTGCAAAGTGAGATTTGGGAGCCCATAGGGGACCATGGTGAAAAAGGAAATATCCTCAGATAATAACTAGAGAGAAGCTTACTGAGAGATTGCTTTCTGGTGTGTGACTTCATCACAAGGAGTTCCACCCTTCCTTCTCGGAACAGTTAGCTAACTCTGTGATCTTGTGTTCTGCAAAAGTGATATTTGGGATCTCATTGAGGGCTATGGTGAAAAAGGAATTATCCTCAGATCAAAACTGGAAAGAAAGCCTTCTGAGAAACTGCATTTCGATGTGTGAATGCAACTCACAGAGTTACACGTTTCTCTTCAGTGTTCACTTTGCTAACACAGTTTTCTGGAAATCTGCAATGGGATACTTGTGAACGCAATGAAGCTTGCGGTGACAAAGGAAATATCCTCAGATGAAAACTAGAAAGAAGCTTTGTTAGAAACTTCTTGGTGATGTGTGAATTCATCTCACAGAGTTACACTTATGTTTCATGCAGCAGTCCATTATCACTGTTTTTGAGGAACCTGAGAAGGACTTCTTTGGATCGCATTGAGGCCTACGCTGATAAAGGAAATATCATCAGTTCAAAACGTGAAAGAAGCTTTCTGAGAAACTTCTTTGTGATCTGTGAATTCCTCTCACAGAGTTACAGCTTAGTTCTCAGGGAGCAGTTTGCTAACAATCTTTTCTTGGAATCTGCAAAGTGAGATTGGGGAGCCCATAGGGGCCTATAGTGAAAAAGGAAATATCCTCAGATAATTACTAGAGAGAAGCTTACTGAGAGATTGCTTTCTGATGTCTGATTTCATCACACAGAATTCCACCCTTCCCTTCTTGGAACAGTTTGTTAACTCTGTTATCTTTTGTTGTGCAAAGTGATGTTTAGGAGCGCATTTAAGGCTATGTTGAAAAAGGAAATATCCTCAGATCAAAACTGGAAAGACTTCTGAGAAACCGCATTTCGAAGTGTGAATGCATCTCACAGAGTTACACGTTTCTCTTCAGTGTTCAGTTTGCTAACACACTTTTCTAGAAATCTTCAATGGGATACTTGTGAACGCAATGAAGCATGAGGTGACAAAGGAAATGTACTGAGATGAAAATTAGAAAGAAGCTTTTTAGAAACTGCTTGGTGATGTGTGAATTCATCCCACCGAGTTACACTTATGTTTCATGCAGCAGTCCATTATCACTGTTTTTGAGGAACCTACGAAAGACTTCTTTGGATCGCTTTGAGGCCTACGCTGATAAAGGAAATATCATCTGTTCAAAACTTGAAAGAAGCTTTCTGAGAAACTTCTTTGTGATCTTTGAATTCCTCTCACATAGTTACAGCTTAGTTTTCAGGAAGCATTTTGCTAACGCACTTTTCTTGGAATCTGCAAAGTGAGATTTGGGAAACCATAGAGGCCCATGGAGAAAAAGGAAATATCCTCAGATAATAACAAGAAAGAAGCTTACTGAGAGATTGCTTTCTGATGTGTGACTTCATCACACAGAGTTCCACCCTTCCCTTCTTGGAACAGTTTGCTAACTCTGTTATCTTGTGTTCTGCAACATGCTATTTGGGATCTCATTGAGGGCTATGGTGAAAAAGGAAATATCCTCATATCAAAACTGGAAAAAAGCCTTCTGTGAAACTGCATTTCGATGTGTGAATGCAAGTCACATATTTACACGTTTCTCTTCAGTGTTCAGTTTGCTAAAACAGTTTTCTGGAAATCTGCAAAGCGATACCTTTGAAGGCAAAGAAGCTTGTGGAGACAAAGAAAATATCCTCAGATGAAAACTAGAAAGAAGCCTTGTTAGAAATTCTTGGTGATGTGTGAATTCATCTCACAGAGTTACACTTATGTTTTATGCAGCAGTCCATTATCACTGTATTTGAGGAACCTGAGAAGGACTTCTTTGGATCGCAATGAGGCCTACGCTGATAAAGGAAATACCATGTGTTCAAAATGTGAAAGAAACTTCCTGAGACACTTCTTCGTGATCTGTGAATTCCTCTCGCAGAGATACAGTTGAGTTCTCAGGAAGCAGTTTGCTAACACTCTTTTCGTGGAGTATGCAAAGTGAGATTTGGGAGCCAATAGGGGCCCATGGTGAAATAGGAAATATCCTCCGATAATAACTAGAGAGAAGCTTGCTGAGAGATTGGTTTCTGATGAGTGACTTCATCACAGAGAGTTCCACCCTTCCCTTCTTGGAACAGTTTGCTAACTCTGTTATCTTGTGTTCTGCACAGTGATATTTGTGGTCTCATTGAGGGCTATGATGAAAAAGGAATTATCCTCAGATCAAAACTGGAAAGAACCCTTCTGAGAAACTGCATTTCGATGTGTGACTACAACTCATAGAGTTACACGTTTCTCTTCAGTGTTCAGTTTGCTAACACAGTTTTCTGGAAATCTGCAATGGGATACTTCTGAACGCAAAGAAACTTGCGGTGACAAAGGAAATATCCTCAGATGAAAACTACAAAGGCGCTTTGTTAGAAACCTCTTGGTGATGTGTAAATTCATCTCACAGAGTTACACTTATGTTTCAGGCAGCAGTCCATTTTCACTGTTTTTGAGGAACCCGAATAGGACTTCTTTGGATCGAGTTTAGGCCTACGCTGATTAAGGAAATATCATCAGATCAAAATGTGAAAGAAGATTTCTGAGAAACTTTTTATGATCTGTGAATTCCTCTCACAGAGTTACAGCTCAGTTCTAAGGGAGCAGTTTGCTAACAATCTTTTCGTGGAATCTACAAAGTGAGATTTGGGATCCCATAGGGTCCATGGTGAAAAAGGAAATATCCTCAGATAATAACTAGAGAGAAGCTTACTGAGAGATTGCTTTCTGATGTCTGATTTCATCACACAGAATTCCACCCTTCCCTTCTTGGAACAGTTTGTTAACTCTGTTATCTTGTGTTGTGCAAAGTGATATTTAGGAGCGCATTTAAGGCTATGTTGAAAAAGGAAATATCCTCAGATCAAAACTGGAAAGACTTCTGAGAAACCGCATTTCGAAGTGTGAATGCATCTCACAGAGTTACACGTTTCTCTTCAGTGTTCAGTTTGCTAACACACTTTTCTAGAAATCTTCAATGGGATACTTGTGAACGCAATGAAGCATGAGGTGACAAAGGAAATGTACTGAGATGAAAATTAGAAAGAAGCTTTTTAGAAACTGCTTGGTGATGTGTGAATTCATCCCACCGAGTTACACTTATGTTTCATGCAGCAGTCCATTATCACTGTTGTTGAGGAACCTACGAAAGACTTCTTTGGATCGCTTTGAGGCCTACGCTGATAAAGGAAATATCATCTGTTCAAAACTTGAAAGAAGCTTTCTGAGAAACTTCTTTGTGATCTTTGAATTCCTCTCACATAGTTACAGCTTAGTTTTCAGGAAGCATTTTGCTAACGCACTTTTCTTGGAATCTGCAAAGTGAGATTTGGGAACCCATAGAGGCCCATGGAGAAAAAGGAAATATCCTCAGATAATAACAAGAAAGAAGCTTACTGAGAGATTGCTTTCTGATGTGTGACTTCATCACACAGAGTTCCACCCTTCCCTTCTTGGAACAGTTTGCTAACTCTGTTATCTTGTGTTCTGCAAAGTGATATTTAGGAGAGCATTGAAGGCGATGGTGTAAAAGCAAATATCGTCAGATCAAAACTGGAAGGAAGCCTTCTGAGAAACTCCATTTCGAAATGTGAATTCAACTCCCGGAGTTACTCGTTTCTCTTCAGTTTTCAGTTTGCTAACACAGTTTTCTGGACATCTGCAATGGGATACTTCTGAATGCAATGAAACTTGCGGTGACAAAGGAAATATCCTCAGATGAAAACTAGAAGGAAGCTTTCCTAGAAACTTCTTGGTGTTGTGAGAATTCATCTCACAGAGTTACACTTATGTTTCATGTAGCAGTCCATTAGCACTGTTTTTGAGGAACCTGAGAGGACTTCTTTGATTCACATTGAGGCCTACGCTGATAAAGGAAATATCATCAGTTCAAAATGTGAACGAAATTTTCTGAGACATTTCTTTGTGATCTGTGAATTCCTCTCCCAGAGGTACAGTTGAGTTCTCAGGAAGCAGTTTGCTAACACTCTTTTCTGGAGTACTCAATGTGAGATTTGGGAGCCAGTAGGGTCCCATAGTGAAATAGGAAATATCCTCCAATAATAACTAGAGAGAAGCTTGCTGAGAGATTGGTTTCTGATGTGTGACTTCATCACACAGAGTTCCACCCTTCCCTTGTTGGAACAGTTTGCTAACTCTGTTATCTTGTGTTCTGCACAGCGATATTTGTGGTCTCATTGAGGGCTATGATGAAAAAGGATATATCCTCAGATCAAAACTGGAAGAACCCTTCTGAGAAACTGCATTTCGATGTGTGAATGCAACTCACAGAGTAACACGTTTCTCTTCAGTGTTCAGTTTACCAACACAGTTTTCTGGAAATCTGCAATGGAATAATTGTGAATGCAATGAAGCTTGCGGTGACAAAGGAAATATCCTCAGATGAAAACTAGAAAGAACCTTTCTTGTAAACTTCTTGTTTATGTATGAATTCATCTCACAGAGTTACACTTATGTTTCATGCAGCAGTCCATTATCACTGTTTTGAGGAACCTGAGAAGGACTTCTTTGGATCGCATTGAGGCCTACGCTGATAAAGGAAATATCATCAGTTCAAAACGTGAAAGAAGCTTTCTGAGAAACTTCTTTGTGATCTGTGAATTCCTCTCACAGAGTTACAGCTGAGTTCTCAGGAAGCAGTTTGCTAACACTCTTTTCGTGGAATCTGCAAAGTGAGATTTGGGAGCCCATAGGGGCCCATGGTGAAAAAGGAAATATCCTCAGATAATAACTAGAGAGAAGCTTACTGAGAGATTGCTTTCTGTTGTGTGACTTCATCACACAGAGTTCCACCCTTCCCTTCTTGGAACAGTTTGCTAACTCTGTTATCTTGTGTTCTGCAAAGTGATATTTGGGAGCTCATTGAGGGCTATGGTGAAAAAGGAAATATCCTCAGATCAAAACTGGAAAGAAGCCTTCTGAGAAACTGCATTTCGATGCGTGAATGCAACTCACAGAGTTACACGTTTCTCTTGCTGTGTTCAGTTGGCTAACACAGTTTTCTGGAAATCTGCATTGGGATACTTGTGAACGCAATGAAGCTTAGCCGTGACAAAGGAAATATCCTCAGATGAAAACTAGAAGTAAGCTTTTTAGAAACTTCTTGGTGATGTGTGAATTCATCTCACAGAGTTACACTTACGTTTCATGCAGCAGTCCATTTTCACTGTTTTTGAGGAACCTGAGAGGACTTCTTTGGATTGCATTGAGGCCTACGCGGATAAAGGAAATATCATCAGTTCAAAAAGTGAAAGAAGCTTTCTGAAAAACTTCTTTGTGATCTGTGAATTCCTCTCACAGAGGTTACAGCTGAGTTCTTAGGAAGCAGTTTGCTAACACTTTTTCGTGGAATCTGCAAAGTAAGATTTGGGAGCCCATAGAGGCCCAGGGTGAAAAAGGAAATATCCTCAGATATTAACTAGAGAGTAGCTTACTGAGAGATTGCTTTCTGATGTGTGACTTCATCACACAGAATTCCACCCTTCCTTTCTTGGAACAGTTTGCTAACTGTGTTATCTTGTGTTCTGCAAAGTGATATTTGATTACCTTATTGAGGGCTAAGGTGAAAAAGGAAATATCCTCACATCAAAACTGGAAAGAAGCCTTTTGTGAAACTGCATTTCGATGTGTGAATGCAACTCACAGAGTTAAACGCTTCTCTTCATTGTTCAGTTTACTAACACAGTTTTCTGGAAATCTGTATTGGGATAGTTGTGAACGCAATGAAGCTTGAGGTGACAAAGGAAATATCCTCAGATGAAACTAGTAAGAAGCTTTGTTAGAAACTTCTTGGTGATGTGTGAATTCATCTCACAGAGTTACACTTATGTTTCATGCAGCAGTCCATTATCACTGTTTTTGAGGAACCTGAGAAGGACTTCTTTGGATCGCATTGAGGCTTACATTGATAAAGGAAATGTCATCAGTTCAAAACGTGAAAGAAGCTTTCTGAGAAACTTCTTTGTAATCTGTGAATTCCTCCCACAGAGTTACAGCTGAGTTCTCAGGAAGCAGTTTGCTAACACTCTTTTCGTGGAATCTGCAAAGTGAGATTTGAGAGCCCATAGGGGCCCATGGTGAAAAAGGAAATATGCTCAGATAATAACTGGAGAGAAACTCACTGAGACATTGCTATCTGGTGTGTGACTTCATTACACAGAGTTCCACCCTTCCCTTCTTGGAACAGTTTGCTAACTCTGTTATCTTGTTTTATGCAAAGTGATATTTGAGAGCTCATTGAGGACTATGGTGAAAAAGGAAATATCCTCAGATCAAAACTGGAAAGAAGCCTTCTGAGAAACGGCATTTCGATGTGTGAATGCAATTCACAGAGTTACACGTTTCTCTTCAGTGTTCAGTTTGCTAACACAGTTTTCTGGAAATCTGCAATGTTATACTTGTGTACGCAATGAAGCTTGCGGTGACAAAGGAAATATCTTGAGATGAAAAGTAGAAAGAAGGTTTGTTAGAAACTTCTTGGAGAAGTGTGAATTAATTTCACAGAGTTACACTTGTGTTTCATGCAGCAATCCATTATCACTGTTTTTGAGGGACCTGAGAGGACTTCTTTGGATCGAGTTGAGGCCTACACTGATAAAGGAAATATCATCAGTTCAAAACGTGAAAGAAGCTTTCTGAGAAACTTCTTTGTGATCTGTGAATTCGTCTCACAGAGTTACATCTTAGTTCTCAGGAAGCAGTTTGCTAACACTCTTTTCGTGGAATCTGCAAAGTGAGATTTGGACCCCATAGGGGCCCATGGCGAAAAAGGAAATATCCTCAGATTATAACTGGAGAGAAGCTTCCTGAGAGATTGCTTTCTGATGTGTGACTTCATCACATAGAGTTCCAACCTTCCTTTCTTGGAAGAGTTTGCGAACACTGTTATCTTGTGTTCTGCAAAGTGATATTTAGGAGGGCATTGAAGGCTATGGTGAAAAAGGAAATATCCTCAGATCAAAACTGGAAAGAAGCCTTCTGAGGAACTGCATTTCGATGTGTGAAAGGAACTCCCAGAGTTACACGTTTCTCTTCAGTGTTCTGTTTGCTAACACAGTTTTCTGGAAATCTGCAATGGGATACTTGTGAAAGCAATGAAGCTTGCTGTGACAAAGGGTATATCCTCGGATGAAAGCTAGAAACAAACTTTGTTAGAAACCTCTTAGTGATGTGTGAATTCCTCTCACAGAGTTACACTTATGTTTCATGTAGCAGTCCATTATCATTGTTTTTGAGGAACCTGAGAGGACTTCTTTGGATCGCATTGAGGCCTACACTGATAAAGAAAATATCATCAGTTCAAAACGTGAAAGAAGCTTTCTGAGAAACTTCTTTGTGATCTGTGAATTCCTCTCACAGAGTTACAGCTTAGTTCTCAGGAAGCAGTTTGCTAACACTCTTTTCGTGGAATCTGCAAAGTGAGATTTGGACCCCATAGGGGCCCATGGCGAAAAAGGAAATATCCTCAGATTATAACTTGGAGAGAAGCTTCCTGAGAGATTGCTTTCTGATGTGTGACTTCATCACATAGAGTTCCAACCTTCCTTTCTTGGAAGAGTTTGCGAACACTGTTATCTTGTGTTCTGCAAAGTGATATTTAGGAGGGCATTGAAGGCTATGGTGAAAAAGGAAATATCCTCAGATCAAAACTGGAAAGAAGCCTTCTGAGGAACTGCATTTCGATGTGTGAAATGCAACTCCCAGAGTTACACGTTTCTCTTCAGTGTTCTGTTTGCTAACACAGTTTTCTGGAAATCTGCAATGGGATACTTGTGAAAGAAATGAAGCTTGCTGTGACAAAGGGTATATCCTCGGATGAAAGCTAGAAACAACTTTGTTAGAAACCTCTTAGTGATGTGTGAATTCCTCTCACAGAGTTACACTTATGTTTCATGTAGCAGTCCATTATCATTGTTTTTGAGGAACCTGAGAGGACTTCTTTGGATCGCATTGAGGCCTACACTGATAAAGAAAATATCATCAGTTCAAAACGTGAAAGAAGCTTTCTGAGAAACTTCTTTGTGATCTGTGAATTCCTCTCACAGAGTTACAGCTTAGTTCTCAGGAAGCAGTTTGCTAACACTCTTTTCGTGGAATCTGCAAAGTGAGATTTGGGAGCTCATAGGAGCCCATAGTGAAAAAGGAAATATCCTCAGATAATAACTGGAGAGAAGCTTGCTGAGAGATTGCTTTCTGATGTGTGAATTCATTACCAGAGTTCCACCCTTCCCTTCTTGGAACAGTTTGCTATCTCTGTTATATTGTGTTCTACAAAGTGATATTTAGGATCGAATTGAAGGCTATGATGAAAAAGGAAATATCCTCAGATCAAAACTGGAAAGAAGCCTTCTGAGAAACGGCATTTCGATGTGTGAATGCAATTCACAGAGTTACACGTTTCTCTTCAGCGTTCAGTTTGCTAACATAGTTTTCTGGAAATCTGCAATGTTATACTTGTGTACGCAATGAAGCTTGCGGTGACAAAGGAAATATCTTGAGATGAAAAGTAGAAAGAAGGTTTGTTAGAAACTTCTTGGAGAAGTGTGAATTAATTTCACAGAGTTACACTTGTGTTTCATGCAGCAATCCATTATCACTGTTTTTGAGGGACCTGAGAGGACTTATTTGGATCGAGTTGAGGCCTACGCTGATAAAGGAAATATCATCAGTTCAAAACGTGAAAGAAGCTTTCTGAGAAACTTCTTTGTGATCTGTGAATTCCTCTCACAGAGTTACAGCTTAGTTCTCAGGAAGCAGTTTGCTAACACTCTTTTCGTGGAATCTGCAAAGTGAGATTTGGGAGCCCATAGGGGCCCATGGTGAAAAAGGAAATATCCTCAGATAATAACTAGAGAGAAGCTTACTGAGAGATTGCTTTCTGATGTGTGACTTCATCACACAGAGTTCCACCCTTCCCTTCTTGGAACAGTTTGCTAACTCTGTTATCTTGTGTTCTGCAAAGTGATATTTGGGAGCTCATTGAAGGCTATGGTGAAAAAGGAAATATCCTCAGATCAAAACTGGAAAGAAGCCTTCTGAGAAACTGCATTTCGATGTGTGAATGCAACTCACAGAGTTACACGTTTCTCTTCAGTGTTCAGTTTGCTAACACAGTTTTCTGAAATCTGCAATGGGATACTGTGAACGCAATGAAGCTTGTGGTGACAAAGGAAATATCCTCAGATGAAACTAGGAAAGAAGCTTTGTTAGAAACTTCTTGGTGATGTGTGAATTCATCTCACAGAGTTACACTTATGTTTCATGCAGCAGTCCATTATCACTGTTTTTGAGGAACCTGAGAAGGACTTCTTTGGATCGCATTGAGGCCTACGCTGATAAAGGAAATATCATCAGTTCAAAACGTGAAAGAAGCTTTCTGAGAAACTTCTTTGTGATCTGTGAATTCCATTCACAGAGTTACAGCTGAGTTCTCAGGAAGCAGTTTGCTAACACTCTTTTCGTGGAATCTGCAAAGTGAGATTTGGGAGCCCATAGGGGCCCATGGTGAAAAAGGAAATATCCTCAGATAATAACTGGAGAGAAGCTTACTGAGAGATTGCTTTCTGAAGTGTGACTTCATCACACAGAGTTCCACCCTTCCCTTCTTGGAACAGTTTGCTAACTCTGTTATCTTGTGTTCTGCAAAGTGATATTTGGGAGCTCATTGAGGGCTATGGTGAAAAAGGAAATATCCTCAGATCAAAACTGGAAAGAAGCCTTCTGAGAAACTGCATTTCGATGTGTGAATGTCAACTCACAGAGTTACACGTTTCTCTTCAGTGTTCAGTTTGCTAACACAGTTTTCTGGAAATCTGCAATGGGATACTTGTGAACGCAATGAAGCTTGTGGTGACAAAGGAAATATCCTCAGATGAAAACTAGAAAGAAGCTTTGTTAGAAACTTTTTGTGCATGTGTGAATTCATCTCACAGAGTTACACTTATCTTTCATGCAGCAGTCCATTATCACTGTTTTTGAGGAACCTGAGAGGACTTCTTTGGATCGCATTGAGGCCTACGCTGATAAAGGAAATATCATCAGTTCAAAACGTGAAAGAATGCTTTCTGGAAACTTCTTTGTGATCTGTGAATTCCCTCTCACAGAGTTACAGCTTAGTTCTCAGGAAGCAGTTTGCTAACACTCCTTTTCGTGGAATCTGCAAAGTGAGATTTGGGAGCCCATAGGGGTCCCATGGTGAAAAAGGAAATATCCTCAGATAATAACTAGAGAGAAGCTTACTGAGAGACTTGCATTTCTGATGTGTAGACTTCATCACACAGAGTTCCACCCTTCCCTTCTTGGAACAGTTTGCTAACTCTGTTATCTTGTGTTCTGCAAAGTGATATTTAGGAAGCTCATTGAAGGCTATGGTGAAAAAGGAAATATCCTCAGATCAAAACTGGAAAGAAGCCTTCTGAGAAACTGCATTTCGATGTGTGAATGCAACTCACAGAGTTACACGTTTCTCTTCAGTGTTCAGCTTTGCTAACACAGTTTTCTGGAAATCTGCAATGGGATACTTCTGAACGCAATGAAGCTTGCGGTGACATAGGAAATATCCTCAGATGAAAACTAGAAAGAAGCTTTTTTAGAAACTTCTTGGTGATGTGTGAATTCATCTCACAGAGTTACACTTATGTTTCATGCAGCAGTCCATTATCACTGTTTTTGAGGAACCTGAGAAGGACTTCTTTGGATCGCATTGAGGCCTACGCTGATAAAGGAAATATCATCTGTTAAAACGTGAAAGAAACTTTCTAAGAAACTTCTTTGTGATCTGTGAATTCCATTCACAGATGTTACAGCTTAGTTCTCAGCAAGCAGTTTGCTAACACTCTATTCGTGGAATCTGCAAAGTGAGATTTGGGAGCACAAAGTGGTCCTTTGGTGAAAAGGGAAATATCCTCAGATAATAACTAGAGAGAAGCTTACTGAGAGATTGCTTTCTGATGTGTGACTTCATCACACAGAATTCCACCCTTCCCTTCCTGGAATAGTTTGCCAACTCTGTTATCTTGCGTTCTGCAAAGTGATATTTGGGAGCTCATTCAGGGCTATAGTGAAAAAGGAAATATCATCACACCAAAACTAGAAAGAAGCCTACTGAGAAACTGCATTTCGATGTGTGAATGCAACTCACAGAGTTACACGTTTCCCTTCAGTGTTCAGTTTGCTAACACAGTTGTCTGGAAGTCTGCAATGGGATACTTCTCAACACAATGAAGCTTGCGGTGACAAAGGAAATATCCTCAGATGAAAACTAGAAACAAGCTTAAGTAGAAACTTCTTTGTGATGTGTGAATTCATCTCACAGAGTAACACTTATGTATCATGCAGCAGTCCATTATCATTGTTTTTGAGGAAACTGAAAAGGACTTCTTTGGATCGCATTGAGGCCTACACTGATCAAAGGAAATATCATCAGTTCCAAACGTGAAAGAAGCTTTCTGAGAAACTTCTTTGTGATCTGTGAATTCCTCTCACAGAGTTACAGCTGAGTTCTCAGGAAGCAGTTTGCTAACACTCTTTTCGTGGAATCTGCAAGTGAGATTTGGGAGCCCATAGGGGCCCATGATGAAAAAGGAAATATCCTCAGATAATAACTAGAGAGAAGCTTACTGAGAATATTGCTTTCTGATGTGTGACTTCATCACATCCGAGTTCCAACCCTTCCCTTCTTGGAACAGTTTGCTACTCTGTTATTCTTGTGTTCTGCAAAGTGATATTTGGGAGCTCAATTGAGGGCTATGTGAAAAGGAAATATCCTCAGATCAAACTAGAAAGAAGCCTTCTGAGAAACTGCATTTCGATGTGTGAATGCAACTCACAGAGTTACACGTTTCTCTTCAGTGTTCAGTTTGCTAACACAGTTTTCTGGAAATCTGCAATTGGATACTTCTGAACGCAATGAAGCTTACTGTGACAAAGGAAATATCCTCAGATGAAAACTAGAAAGAAGCTTTCGTTAGAAACTTCTTGGTGATGTGTGAATTCATCTCACAGAGTTACACCTATGGTTCATGCAGCAGTCCATTATCACTGTTTTGGAGGAACCTGAGAAAGACTTCTTTGGATAGCATTGAGGCCCACGCTGAAAAAGGAAATATCATCGGTTTCAAACGTGAAAGAAGTTTCTGAGAAACTTCTTTGTGATCTGTGAATTCCTCTCACAGAGTTACAGCTGAGTTCTCAGGAAGAGCAGTTTGCTAACACTCTTTTCGTGGAATCTGCAAAGTGAGATTTGGGAGCCCATAGGGCCCATGGTGAAAAAGGAAATATCCTCAGATAATAACTTGAGAGAAGCTTACTGAGAGATTGCTTTCTGATTGTGTGACTTCATCACACAGAGTTCCACCATTCCCTTCTTGGAACAGTTTGCTAACTCTGTTATCTTGTGTTCTGCAAAGTGATATTTGGGAGCTCATTGAGGCTATGGTGTAAAAGGAAATATCCTCAGATCATAACTGGAAAGAAGCCTTCTAAGAAACTGCATTTCGATGTGTGAATGCAACTCACAGAGTTACACGTTTCTCTTCAGTGTTCAGTTTGCTAACACAGATTTCTGGAAATCTGCATTTTGATAATTCTGAACGCAATGAAGCTTACGGTGACAAAGGAATTATCCTCAGATGAAAACTAGAAAGAAGCTTTCTTATTAATTTCTTCGTGATGTGTGAATTCATCTCACAGAGTTGCACCTATGTTTCATGCAGCAGTCCATTATCACTGTTTTTGAGGAACTTGAGAAAGACTTCCTTGGATCGCTTTGAGGCCTACGCTGATAAAGGAAATATCATCAGTTCCAAACGTGAAAGAAGCTTTCTGAGCAACTTTTTTGTGATCTGTGAATTCCTCACACAGAAGTACAGGTGAGTTCTCAGGAAGCAGTTTGCTAACACTCTTTTCGTGGAATCTGCAGGTGAATTTTCGGAGCCCTTAGGGATCCATGGTGAAAAGGAAATATACTCAGGTAATAACTAGAGAGAAGCTTACTGAGAGACTGCTTTCTGGTGTGTGACTTCATCACACAGAGTTCCACCCTTCCCTTCTTGGAACAGTTTGCTAACTCTGTTATCTTGTGTTCTGCAAAGTGATATTTGGGAGCTCATTGAGGGCTATGGTGAAAAAGGAAATATCCTCAGATCAAAACTGGAAAGAAGCCTTCTGAGAAACTGCATTTCGATGTGTGAATGCAACTCACAGAGTTACACGTTTCTCTTCAGTGTTCAGTTTGCTAACACAGTTTCTGGAAATCTGCAATGGGATACTTGTGAACGCAATGAAGCTTGCGGTGACAAAGGAAATATCCTCAGATGAAAACTAGAAAGAAGCTTTGTTAGAAACTTCTTGGTGATGTGTGAATTCATCTCACAGAGTTACACTTATGTTTCATGCAGCAGTCCATTATCACTGTTTTTGAGGAACCTGAGAAGGACTTCTTTGGATCGCACTGAGGCCTACGCTGATAAAGGAAATATCATCAGTTCAAAACGTGAAAGAAGCTTTCTGAGAAACTTCTTTGTGATCTGTGAATTCCTCTCACAGAGTACAGCTGAGTTCTCAGGAAGCAGTTTGCTAACACTCTTTTCATGGAATCTGCAAAGTGAGATTTGGGAGCCCATAGGGGCCCATGGTGAAAAAGGAAATATCCTCAGATAATAACTAGAGAGAAGCTTACTGAGAGATTGCTTTCTGAGTGTGACTTCATCACACAGAGTTCCACCCTTCCCTTCTTGGAACAGTTTGCTAACTCTGTTATCTTGTCTTCTGCAAAGTGACATTTAGGAGCGCATTGAAGAGTATGGTGAAAAAGGAAATATCCTCAGATCAAAACTGGAAAGAAGCCTTCTGAGAAACTGCATTTCGATATGTGAAAGCAACTCAAAGAGTTACACGTTTCTCTTCAGTGTTCAGTTTGCTAACACAGTTTTCTGGAATCTGCAATGGGATACTTCTGAATGCAATGAAACTTGCGGTGACAAAGGAAATATCCTCAGATGAAAACTAGAAGGAAGCTTTCCTAGAAACTTCTTGGTGTTGTGAGAATTCATCTCACAGAGTTACACTTATGTTTCATGTAGCAGTCCATTAGCACTGTTTTTGAGGAACCTGAGAGGACTTCTTTGATTCACATTGAGGCCTACGCTGATAAAGGAAATATCATCAGTTCAAAATGTGAACGAAATTTTCTGAGACATTTCTTTGTGATCTGTGAATTCCTCTCCCAGAGGTACAGTTGAGTTCTCAGGAAGCAGTTTGCTAACACTCTTTTCTGGAGTACTCAATGTGAGATTTGGGAGCCAGTAGGGTCCCATAGTGAAATAGGAAATATCCTCCAATAATAACTAGAGAGAAGCTTGCTGAGAGATTGGTTTCTGATGTGTGACTTCATCACACAGAGTTCCACCCTTCCCTTGTTGGAACAGTTTGCTAACTCTGTTATCTTGTGTTCTGCAAAGTGATATTTAGGAGCGCATTGAGGGCTATGGTGAAAAAGGAAATATCCTCAGATCAAAACTGGAAAGAAGACTTCTCAGAAACTGCATTTCGATGTGTGAATGCAGCTCACAGAGTTACACGTTCTCTTCAGTGTTCAGTTGGCTAACACAGTTTTCTGGAAATCTGCAATGGGATACTTCTGAACGCAAAGAAGCTTGTGGTGACAAGGAAATATCCTCAGATGAAAACTAGAAAGAAGCTTTCATAGAAACTTCTTGGTGATGTGTGAATTCATCTCACAGAGTTACACTTAATGTTTCATGCAGCAGTCCAGTATCACCCTGTTTTGAGGAACCTGAGAAGGACTTCTTGGGATCGCATTGAGGCCTACGCTGATAAAGGAAATATCATCAGTTCAAAACGTGAAAGAAGCTTTCTGAGAAACTTCTTTGTGGATCTGTGAATTCCTCTCACAGAGTTACAGCTAGTGCTCTCAGGAAGCAGTTAGCTAACACTCTTTTCGTGGAATCTGCAAAATTGAGATTTGGGAGCCATAGGGGCCCTGGTGAAAAAGGAAATACTCAGATAATAACTAGAGAGAAAGTTACTGAGAGTTGCTTTATGAGTGTGGACTTCATCACACAGAGTTTCCACACTTCCTTTCTTGAACATTTTGCCTAACTCTATTATATTGTGTTCTGCAAAGTGAT
Organism: Rhinopithecus roxellana; assembly: GCF_007565055.1. Taxonomy (NCBI): domain Eukaryota; kingdom Metazoa; phylum Chordata; class Mammalia; order Primates; family Cercopithecidae; genus Rhinopithecus; species Rhinopithecus roxellana. The sequence continues at coordinate 53,313,039 of NC_044562.1, read as the reverse complement.
ATTTGGGAGCTCATTGAGGGCTATGGTGAAAAAAGGAAATATCCTCAGATCAAAACTGGAAAGAAGCCTTCTGAGGAAACTGCATTCGATGTGTGAATGCAACTCACAGAGTTACACGTTTCTCTTCAGTGTTCAGTGTGCAACACCGTTTTCTGGAAATCTGCATTGGGATACTTGTGAAGCAATGAAGCTTGCGGGTGACAAAGGAAATATCCTCAGATGAAAACTAGAAAGAAGCTTTGTTAGAAACTTCTTGGTGATGTGTGAATTCATCTCACAGGGTTACACTTATGTTTCATGCAGCAGTCCATTATCACTGTTTTTGAGGAACCTGAGAAGGAGTTCTTTGGATCGCATTGAGGCCTACGCTGATGAATGAAATACCATCAGTTCAAAACGTGAAAGAAGCTTTCTGAGAAACTTCTTTGTGATCTGTGAATTCCTCTCACAGAGTTACAGCTGAGTTCTCAGGAAGCAGTTTGCTAACACTCTTTTCGTGGAATCTGCAAAGTGAGATTTGGGAGCCCATAGGGGCCCATGGTGAAAAAGGAAATATCCTCAGATAATAACTAGAGAGAAGCTTACTGAGAGATTGCTTTCTGATGTGTGACTTCATCACACAGAGTTCCACCCTTCCCTTCTTGGAACAGTTTGCTAACTCTGTTATCTTGTGTTCTGCAAAGTGATATTTGGAGCTCATTGAGGGCTATGGTGAAAAAGGAAATATCCTCAGATCAAAACTGGAAAGAAGCCTTCTGAGAAACTGCATTTCGATGTGTGAATGCAACTCACAGAGTTACACGTTTCTCTTCAGTGTTCAGTTTGCTAACACAGTTTTCTGGAAATCTGCAATGGGATACTTGTGAACGCAATGAAGCTTGCGGTGACAAAGGAAATATCCTCAGATGAAAACTAGAAAGAAGCTTTGTTAGAAACTTCTTGGTGATGTGTGAATTCATCTCACAGAGTTACACTTATGTTTCATGCAGCAGTCCATTATCACTGTTTTTGAGGAACCTGAGAAGGACTTCTTTGGATCGCATTGAGGCCTACGCTGATAAAGGAAATATCATCAGTTCAAAACGTGAAAGAAGCTTTCTGAGAAACTTCTTTGTGATCTGTGAATTCCTCTCACAGAGTTACAGCTGAGTTCTCAGGAAGCAGTTTGCTAACACTCTTTTCGTGGAATCTGCAAAGTGAGATTTGGGAGCCCATAGGGGCCCATGGTGAAAAAGGAAATATCCTCAGATAATAACTAGAGAGAAGCTTACTGAGAGATTGCTTTCTGATGTGTGACTTCATCACACAGAGTTCCACCCTTCCCTTCTTGGAACAGTTTGCTAACTCTGTTATCTTGTGTTCTGCAAAGTGATATTTGGGAGCTCATTGAGGCTATGGTGAAAAAGGAAATATCCTCAGATCAAAACTGGAAAGAAGCCTTCTGAGAAACTGCATTTCGATGTGTGAATGCAACTCACAGAGTTACACGTTTCTCTTCAGTGTTCAGTTTGCTAACACAGTTTTCTGGAAATCTGCAATGGGATACTTGTGAACGCAATGAAGCTTGCGGTGACAAAGGAAATATCCTCAGATGAAAACTAGAAAGAAGCTTTGTTAGAAACTTCTTGGTGATGTGTGAATTCATCTCACAGAGTTACACTTATGTTTCATGCAGCAGTCCATTATCACTGTTTTTGAGGAACCTGAGAAGGACTTCTTTGGATCGCATTGAGGCCTACGCTGATAAAGGAAATATCATCAGTTCAAAACGTGAAAGAAGCTTTCTGAGAAACTTCTTTGTGATCTGTGAATTCCTCTCACAGAGTTACAGCTTAGTTCTCAGGAAGCAGTTTGCTAACACTCTTTTCGTGGAATCTGCAAAGTGAGATTTGGGAGCCCATAGGGGCCCATGGTGAAAAAGGAAATATCCTCAGATAATAACTAGAGAGAAGCTTACTGAGAGATTGCTTTCTGATGTGTGACTTCATCACACAGAGTTCCACCCTTCCCTTCTTGGAACAGTTTGCTAACTCTGTTATCTTGTGTTCTGCAAAGTGATATTTAGGAGCGCATTGAAGGCTATGGTGAAAAAGGAAATATCCTCAGATCAAAACTGGAAAGAAGCCTTCTGAGAAACTGCATTTCGATGTGTGAATGCAACTCACAGAGTTACACGTTTCTCTTCAGTGTTCAGTTGGCTAACACAGTTTTCTGGAAATCTGCAATGGGATACTTGTGAACGCAATGAAGCTTGCGGTGACAAAGGAAATATCCTCAGATGAAAACTAGAAAGAAGCTTTGTTAGAAACTTCTTGGTGATGTGTGAATTCATCTCACAGAGTTACACTTATGTTTCATGTAGCAGTCCATTATCACTGTTTTTGAGGAACCTGAGAAGGACTTCTTTGGATCGCATTGAGGCCTACGCTGATAAAGGAAATATCATCAGTTCAAAACGTGAAAGAAGCTTTCTGAGAAACTTCTTTGTGATCTGTGAATTCCTCTCACAGAGTTACAGCTTAGTTCTCAGGAAGCAGTTTGCTAACACTCTTTTCGTGGAATCTGCAAAGTGAGATTTGGGAGCCCATAGGGGCCCATGGTGAAAAAGGAAATATCCTCAGATAATAACTGGAGAGAAGCTTACTGAGAGATTGCTTTCTGATGTGTGACTTCATCACACAGAGTTCCACCCTTCCCTTCTTGGAACAGTTTGCTAACTCTGTTATCTTGTGTTCTGCAAAGTGATATTTAGGAGCTCATTGAAGGCTATGGTGAAAAAGGAAATATCCTCAGATCAAAACTGGAAAGAAGCCTTCTGAGAAACTGCATTTCGATGTGTGAATGCAACTCACAGAGTTACACGTTTCTCTTCAGTGTTCAGTTTGCTAACACAGTTTTCTGGAAATCTGCAATGGGATACTTCTGAACGCAATGAAGCTTGCGGTGACAAAGGAAATATCCTCAGATGAAAACTAGAAAGAAGCTTTGTTAGAAACTTCTTGGTGATGTGTGAATTCATCTCACAGAGTTACACTTATGTTTCATGCAGCAGTCCATTATCACTGTTTTGAGGAACCTGAGAAGGACTTCTTTGGATCGCATTGAGGCCTACGCTGATAAAGGAAATATCATCAGTTCAAAACGTGAAAGAAGCTTTCTGAGAAACTTCTTGTGATCTGTGAATTCCTCTCACAGAGTTACAGCTTAGTTCTCAGGAAGCAGTTTGCTAACACTCTTTTCGTGGAATCTGCAAAGTGAGATTTGGGAGCCCATAGGGGCCCATGGTGAAAAAGGAAATATCCTCAGATAATAACTAGAGAGAAGCTTACTGAGAGATTGCTTTCTGATGTGTGACTTCATCACAGAGAGTTCCACCCTTCCCTTCTTGGAACAGTTTGCTAACTCTGTTATCTTGTGTTCTGCAAAGTGATATTTGGGAGCTCATTGAGGGCTATGGTGAAAAAGGAAATATCCTCAGATCAAAACTGGAAAGAAGCCTTCTGAGAAACTGCATTTCGATGTGTGAATGCAACTCACAGAGTTACACGTTTCTCTTCAGTGTTCAGTTTGCTAACACAGTTTTCTGGAAATCTGCAATGGGATACTTGTGAACGCAATGAAGCTTGCGGTGACAAAGGAAATATCCTCAGATGAAAACTAGAAAGAAGCTTTGTTAGAAACTTCTTGGTGATGTGTGAATTCATCTCACAGAGTTACACTTATGTTTCATGCAGCAGTCCATTATCACTGTTTTTGAGGAACCTGAGAAGGACTTCTTTGGATCGCATTGAGGCCTACGCTGAAAAAGGAAATATCATCAGTTCAAAACGTGAAAGAAGCTTTCTGAGAAACTTCTTTGTGATCTGTGAATTCCTCTCACAGAGTTGCAGCTTCCTTCTCAGGAAGCAGTTTGCTAACACTCTTTTCCTGGAATCTGCAAAGTGAGATTTGGGAGCCCATAGGGCCCATGGTGAAAAAGGAAATATCCTCAGATAATAACTAGAGAGAAGGTTACTGAGAGATTGCTTTCTGATGTGTGACTTCATCACACAGAGTTCCACCCTTCCCTTCTTGGAACAGTTTGCTAACTCTGTTATCTTGTGTTCTGCAAAGTGATATTTAGGAGCTCATTGAGGGCTATGGTGAAAAAGGAAATATCCTCAGATCAAAACTGGAAAGAAGCCTTCTGAGAAACTGCATTTCGATGTGTGAATGCAACTCACAGAGTTACACGTTCTCTTCAGTGTTCAGTTTGCTAACACAGTTTTCTGGAAATCTGCAATGGGATACTTGTGAACGCAATGAAGCTTGCGGTGACAAAGGAAATATCCTCAGATGAAAACTAGAAAGAAGCTTTGTTAGAAACTTCTTGGTGATGTGTGAATTCATCTCACAGAGTTACACTTATGTTTCATGCAGCAGTCCATTATCACTGTTTTTGAGGAACCTGAGAAGGACTTCTTTGGATCGCATTGAGGCCTACGCTGATAAAGGAAATATCATCAGTTCAAAACGTGAAAGAAGCTTTCTGAGAAACTTCTTTGTGATCTGTGAATTCCTCTCACAGAGTTACAGCTGAGTTCTCAGTAAGCAGTTTGCTAACTCTCTTTTCGTGGAATCTGCAAAGTGAGATTTGGGAGACCATAGGGGCCCATGGTGAAAAAGGAAATATCCTCAGATAATAACTAGAGAGAAGCTTACTGAGAGATTGCTTTCTGATGTGTGACTTCATCACACAGAGTTCCACCCTTCCCTTCTTGGAACAGTTTGCTAACTCTGTTATCTTGTGTTCTGCAAAGTGATATTTAGGAGCGCTTTGAAGGCACTGATGAAAAAGGAAATATCCTCAGATCAAAACTGGAAAGAAGCCTTCTGAGAAACTGCATTTCGATGTGTGAATGCAACTCACAGAGTTACACGTTTCTCTTCAGTGTTCAGTTTGCTAACACAGTTTTCTGGAAATCTGCAATGGGATACTTCTGAACGCAATGAAGCTTGCGGTGACAAAGGAAATATCCTCAGATGAAAACTAGAAAGAAGCTTTGTTAGAAACTTCTTGGTGATGTGTGAATTCATCTCACAGAGTTACACTTATGTTTCATGCAGCAGTCCATTATCACTGTTTTTGAGGAACCTGAGAAGGACTTCTTTGGATCGCATTGAGGCCTATGCTGATAAAGGAAATATCATCGGTTCAAAACGCGAAAGAAGCTTTCTGAGAAACTTCTTTGTGATCTGTGAATTCCTCTCACAGAGTTACAGCTGAGTTCTCAGGAAGCAGTTTGCTAACACTCTTTTCGTGGAATCTGCAAAGTGAGATTTGGGAGCTCCTAGGGTCCCATGGTGAAAAGGAAATATCCTCAGATAATAACTAGAAAGAATCTTACTGAGAGATTGCTTTCTGATGTGTGACTTCATCACACAGAGTTCCACCCTTCTCTTCTTGGAACAGTTTGCTAACTCTGTTATCTTGTGTTCTGCAAAGTGATATTTGGGAGCTCATTGAGGGCTATGGTGAAAAAGGAATATCCTCAGATCAAAACTGGAAAGAAGCCTTCTCAGAAACTGCATTTCGATGTGTGAATGCAACTCACAGAGATACACGTTTCTCTTCAGCGTTCAGTTGTCTAAAACATTTTCTGGAAACCTGCAATGGAGACTTCTGAACGCAATGAAGCTTGCGGTGACAAAGGAAATATCCTCAGACGAAAACTAGAAAGAAGCTTTCGTAGAAACTTCTTGGTGATGTGTGAATTCATCTCACAGAGTTACACTTATGTTTCATGCAGCAGTCCATTATCACTGTTTTTGAGGAACCTGAAAAGGACTTCTTTGGATCGCTTTGATGCCTACGCTGATAAAGGAAATATCATCAGTTCAAACATGAAAGAAGCTTTCTGAGAAACTTCTTTGTGATCTGTGAATTCCTCCCACAGAGTTACTGCTGAGTTCTCAGGAAGCAGTTTGCTAACACTCTTTTTGTGGAAATGCAAAGTGAGATTTCGGAGCCCAAAAGGGCCCCTGGTGATAAAGGAAATATCCTCAGATAATAACTGGAGAGAAGCTTACTGAGAGATTGCTTTCTGCTGTATGATTTCATCACACAGAATTCCACCCTTCCCTTCTTGGAACAGTTTGCTAACTCTGTTATTTTGTGTTCTGCAAAGTGATATGCAGGAGCGCATTGAAGGCTATGTTGAAAAAGGAAATATCCTCCGTTCAAAACTGGAAAGAAGCGTTCTGAGAAACTACATTTAGATGTGTGAATTCAACTCCCAGAGTTACAAGTTTCTCTTCAGTGTTCAGTTTGCTAACACAGTTTTCTGTAAATATGCTATGGGATACTTCTGAACGCAATGAAGCTTGCGGTGACAAAGGAAATATCCTCAGATGAAAAAAGGAAAGAAGCTTTCCTAGAAACTTCTTGGTGATGTGTGAAATCATCTCACAGAGTTACACTTACGTTTCAGGCAGCCGTCCATTTTCACTGTTTTTGAGGAACCTGAGAGGACTTCTTTGGATTGCATTGAGGCCTACGCAGTAGAAGGAAACATCCTCAGTTCAAAAAGTGAAAGAAGCTTTCTGATAAACTTCTTTGTGATCTGTGAATTCCTCTCACAGAGGTGCAGCTGAGTTCTTAGGAAGCAGTTTGCTAACACTTTTTCGTGGAATCTGCAAAGTAAGATTTGGGAGCCCATAGAGGCCCAGGGTGAAAAAGGAAATATCCTCAGATATTAACTAGAGAGTAGCTTACTGAGAGATTGCTTTCTGATGTGTGACTTCATCACACAGAATTCCACCCTTCCTTTCTTGGAACAGTTTGCTAACTGTGTTATCTTGTGTTCTGCAAAGTGATATTTGATTACCTTATTGAGGGCTAAGGTGAAAAAGGAAATATCCTCACATCAAAACTGGAAAGAAGCCTTCTGAGAAACTGCATTTCGATGTGTGAATGCAACTCACAGAGTTACACGTTTCTCTTCAGTGTTCAGTTTGCTAACACAGTTTTCTGGAAATCTGCAATGGGATACTTGTGAACGCAATGAAGCTTGCGGTGACAAAGGAAATATCCTCAGATGAAAACTAGAAAGAAGCTTTGTTAGAAACTTCTTGGTGATGTGTGAATTCATCTCACAGAGTTACACTTATGTTTCATGCAGCAGTCCATTATCACTGTTTTTGAGGAACCTGAGAAGGACTTCTTTGGATCGCATTGAGGCCTACGCTGATAAAGGAAATATCATCAGTTCAAAACGTGAAAGAAGCTTTCTGAGAAACTTCTTTGTGATCTGTGAATTCCTCTCACAGAGTTACAGCTGAGTTCTCAGGAAGCAGTTTGCTAACACTCTTTTCGTGGAATCTGCAAAGTGAGATTTGGGAGCCCATAGGGGCCCATGGTGAAAAAGGAAATATCCTCAGATAATAACTGGAGAGAAACTCACTGAGACATTGCTATCTGGTGTGTGACTTCATTACACAGAGTTCCACCCTTCCCTTCTTGGAACAGTTTGCTAACTCTGTTATCTTGTTTTATGCAAAGTGATATTTGAGAGCTCATTGAGGGACTATGGTGAAAAAGGAAATATCCTCAGATCAAAACTGGAAAGAAGCCTTCTGATAAACGGCATTTCGATGTGTGAATGCAATTCACAGAGTTACACGTTTCTCTTCAGTGTTCAGTTTGCTAACATAGTTTTCTGGAAATCTGCAATGTGATACTTGTGTACGCAATGAAGCTTGCGGTGACAAAGGAAATATCTTCAGATGAAAAGTAGAAAGAAGGTTTGTTAGAAACTTCTTGGAGAAGTGTGAATTAATTTCACAGAGTTACACTTGTGTTTCATGCAGCAATCCATTATCACTGTTTTTGAGGGACCTGAGAGGACTTCTTTGGATCGAGTTGAGGCCTACGCTGATAAAGGAAATATCATCAGTTCAAAACGTGAAAGAAGCTTTCTGAGAAACTTCTTTGTGATCTGTGAATTCCTCTCACAGAGTTACAGCTTAGTTCTCAGGAAGCAGTTTGCTAACACTCTTTTCGTGGAATCTGCAAAGTGAGATTTGGGAGCCCATAGGGGCCCATGGTGAAAAAGGAAATATCCTCAGATAATAACTAGAGAGAAGCTTACTGAGAGATTGCTTTCTGATGTGTGACTTCATCACACAGAGTTCCACCCTTCCCTTCTTGGAACAGTTTGCTAACTCTGTTATCTTGTGTTCTGCAAAGTGATATTTAGGAGCGCATTGAAGGCTATGGTGAAAAAGGAAATATCCTCAGATCAAAACTGGAAAGAAGCCTTCTGAGAAACTGCATTTCGATGTGTGAATGCAACTCACAGAGTTACACGTTTCTCTTCAGTGTTCAGTTTGCTAACACAGTTTTCTGGAAATCTGCAATGGGATACTTGTGAACGCAATGAAGCTTGCTGTGACAAAGGAAATATCCTCAGATAAAAACAAGAAAAAGCTTTGTTAGAAACTTCTTAGTGATGTGTGAATTCATCTCACAGAGTTACACTTATGTTTCATGCAGCAGTCCATTATCACTGTTTTTGAGGAACCTGAGAAGGACTTCTTTGGATCGCATTGAGGCCTACACTGATAAAGGAAATATCATCAGTTCAAAACGTGAAAGAAGCTTTCTGAGAAACTTCTTTGTGATCTGTGAATTCCTCTCACAGAGTTACAGCTTAGTTCTCAGGAAGCAGTTTGCTAACACTCTTTCGTGCAATCTGCAAAGTGAGATTTGGGAGCCCATAGGGGCCCATGGTGAAAAAGGAAATATCCTCAGATAATAACTGGAGAGAAGCTTACTGAGAGATTGCTTTCTGATGTGTGACTTCATCACACAGAGTTCCACCCTTCCCTTCTTGGAACAGTTTGCTAACTCTGTTATCTTGTGTTCTGCAAAGTGATATTTAGGAGCTCATTGAAGGCTATGGTGAAAAAGGAAATATCCTCAGATCAAAACTGGAAAGAAGCCTTCTGAGAAACTGCATTTCGATGTGTGAATGCAACTCACAGAGTTACACGTTTCTCTTCAGTGTTCAGTTTGCTAACACAGTTTTCTGGAAATCTGCAATGGGATACTTGTGAAGCAATGAAGCTTGCTGTGACAAAGGAAATATCCTCAGATGAAACTAGAAAGAACTTTGTTAGAAACTTCTTGGTGATGTGTGAATTCATCTCACAGAGTTACACTTATGTTTCATGCAGCAGTCCATTATCACTGTTTTTGAGGAACCTGAGAAGGACTTCTTTGGATCGCATTGAGGCCTACGCTGATAAAGGAAATATCATCGGTTCAAACGTGAAAGAAGCTTTCTGAGAAACTTCTTTGTGATCTGTGAATTCCTCTCACAGAGTTACAGCTTAGTTCTCAGGAAGCAGTTTGCTAACACTCTTTTCGTGGAATCTGCAAAGTGAGATTTGGGAGCCCATAGCGGCCCATGGTGAAAAAGGAAATATCGTCAGATAATAACTAGAGAGAAGCTTACTGAGAGATTGCTTTCTGAAGTGTGACTTCATCACACAGAGTTCCACCCTTCCCTTCTTGGAACAGTTTGCTAACTCTGTTATCTTGTTTTATGCAAAGTGATATTTGAGAGCTCATTGAGGACTATGGTGAAAAAGGAAATATCCTCAGATCAAAACTGGAAAGAAGCCTTCTGATAAACGGCATTTCGATGTGTGAATGCAATTCACAGAGTTACACGTTTCTCTTCAGTGTTCAGTTTGCTAACATAGTTTTCTGGAAATCTGCAATGTTATACTTGTGTACGCAATGAAGCTTGCAGTGACAAAGGAAATATCTTCAGATGAAAAGTAGAAAGAAGGTTTGTTAGAAACTTCTTGGAGAAGTGTGAATTAATTTCACAGAGTTACACTTGTGTTTCATGCAGCAATCCATTATCACTGTTTTTGAGGGACCTGAGAGGACTTCTTTGGATCAAAATGAGGTCTACGCTGACAAAGGAAATATCATCAGTTCAAAACTTGAAAGCAGATTTCTGAGAAACATCTTTGTGATCTGTGCATTCCTCTCACAGCGTTACAGCTTAGATCTCAGGAAGCAGTTTGCTAACACTCTTTTCGTGGAATCTGCAAAGTGAGATTTGGGAGCCCATAGCGGCCCATGGTGAAAAAGGAAATATCGTCAGATAATAACTAGAGAGAAGCTTACTGAGAGATTGCTTTCTGAAGTGTGACTTCATCACACAGAGTTCCACCCTTCCCTTCTTGGAACAGTTTGATAACTCTGTTATCTTGTGTTCTGCAAAGTCATGTTTAGGAGCCCATTGAAGGCTAGGGTGTAAAAGGAAATATCCTCAGATCAAAACCGGAAAGAAGCCTTCTGAGAAACTGCATTTCGATGTGTGAATGCAACTCACAGAGTTACACGTTTCTCTTCAGTGTTCAGTTTGCTAACACAGTTTTCTGGAAATCTGCAATGGGATACTTCTGAACGCAATGAAGCTTGCGGTGACAAAGGAAATATCCTCAGATGAAAACTAGAAAGAAGCTTTGTTAGAAACTTCTTGTGATGTGTGAATTCATCTCACAGAGTTACACTTATGTTTCATGCAGCAGTCCATTATCACTGTTTTTGAGGAACCTGAGAAGGACTTCTTTGGATCGCATTGAGGCCTACGCTGATAAAGGAAATATTATCACTTCAAAACGTGAAAGAAGCTTTCTGAAAAACTTCTTTGTGATATGTGAATTCCATTCACAGATTTACGGCTGATTTCTCAGGAAGCAGTTTGCTAACACTCTATTTCGTGGAATCTGCAAAGTGAGATTTGGGAGCCCATAGGGTCCTATGGTGAAAAGGAAATATCTTCAGATAATAACTAGAGAGAAGCTTACTGAGAGATTGCTTTCTGATGTGTGACTTCATCACACAGAGTTCCACCCTTCCCTTCTTGGAAAGTTTGCTAACTCTGTTATCTTGTGTTCTGCAAAGTGATATTTGGGAGCTCATTGAGGGCTATGGTGAAAAAGGAAATATCCTCAGATCAAAACTGGAAAGAAGCCTTCTGAGAAACTGCATTTCGATGTGTGAATGCAACTCACAGAGTTACACGTTTCTCTTCAGTGTTCAGTTTGCTAACACAGTTTTCTGGAAATCTGCAATGGGATACTTGTGAACGCAATGAAGCTTGCGGTGACAAAGGAAATATCCTCAGATGAAAACTAGAAAGAAGCTTTGTTAGAAACTTCTTGGTGATGTGTGAATTCATCTCACAGAGTTACACTTATGTTTCATGCAGCAGTCCATTATCACTGTTTTTGAGGAACCTGAGAAGGACTTCTTTGGATCGCATTGAGGCCTACGCTGATAAAGGAAATATCATCAGTTCAAAACGTGAAAGAAGCTTTCTGAGAAACTTCTTTGTGATCTGTGAATTCCTCTCACAGAGTTACAGCTTGAGTTCTCAGGAAGCAGTTTGCTAACACTCTTTTCGTGGAATCTGCAAAGTGAGATTTGGGAGCCCATAGGGGCCCATGGTGAAAAAGGAAATATCCTCAGATAATAACTAGAGAGAAGCTTACTGAGAGATTGCTTTCTGATGTGTGACTTCATCACACAGAGTTCCACCCTTCCCTTCTTGGAACAGTTTGCTAACTCTGTTATCTTGTGTTCTGCAAAGTGATATTTGGAGCTCATTGAGGCTATGGTGAAAAAGGAAATATCCTCAGATCAAAACTGGAAAGAAGCCTTCTGAGAAACTGCATTTCGATGTGTGAATGCAACTCACAGAGTTACACGTTTCTCTTCAGTGTTCAGTTTGCTAACACAGTTTTCTGGAAATCTGCAATGGGATACTTGTGAACGCAATGAAGCTTGCGGTGACAAAGGAAATATCCTCAGATGAAAACTAGAAAGAAGCTTTGTTAGAAACTTCTTGGTGATGTGTGAATTCATCTCACAGAGTTACACTTATGTTTCATGCAGCAGTCCATTATCACTGTTTTTGAGGAACCTGAGAAGGACTTCTTTGGATCGCATTGAGGCCTACGCTGATAAAGGAAATATCATCAGTTCAAAACGTGAAAGAAGCTTTCTGAGAAACTTCTTTGTGATCTGTGAATTCCTCTCACAGAGTTACAGCTGAGTTCTCAGGAAGCAGTTTGCTAACACTCTTTTCGTGGAATCTGCAAAGTGAGATTTGGGAGCCCATAGCGGCCCATGGTGAAAAAGGAAATATCGTCAGATAATAACTAGAGAGAAGCTTACTGAGAGATTGCTTTCTGAAGTGTGACTTCATCACACAGAGTTCCACCCTTCCCTTCTTGGAACAGTTTGATAACTCTGTTATCTTGTGTTCTGCAAAGTCATGTTTAGGAGCCCATTGAAGGCTAGGGTGAAAAAGGAAATATCCTCAGATCAAAACTGGAAAGAAGCCTTCTGAGAAACTGCATTTCGATGTGTGAATGCAACTCACAGAGTTACACGTTTCTCTTCAGTGTTCAGTTTGCTAACACAGTTTTCTGGAAATCTGCAATGGGATACTTGTGAAAGCAATGAAGCTTGCGGTGACAAAGGAAATATCCTCAGATGAAAACTAGAAAGAATCTTTCGTAGAAACTTCTTGGTGATGTGTGAATTCATCTCACAGAGTTACACTTATGTTTCATGCAGCAGTCCATTATCACTGTTTTTGAGGAACCTGAGAAGGACTTCTTTGGATCGCACTGAGGCCTACGCTGATAAAGGAAATATCATCGGTTCTAAACATGAAAGAAGCTTTCTGAAAACTTCCTTGTGATCTGTGAATTCCTCTCACAGAGTTACTGCTTAGTTCTCAGGAAGCAGTTAGCTAACACTCTTTTCATGGAATGGGCAAAGTGAGATTTGGGAGCCCATAGGGGCCTATGGTGAAAAAGGAAATATCCTCAGATAATAACTAGAGAGAAGCTTACTGAGAGATTGCTTTCTGATGTGTGACTTCATCACACAGACTTCCACCCTTCCCTTCTTGGAACAGTTTGCTAACTCTGTTATCTTGTGTTCTGCAAAGTGATATTTAGGAGCTCATTGAAGGCTATGGTGAAAAAGGAAATATCCTCAGATCAAAACTGGAAAGAAGCCTTCTGAGAAACTGCATTTCGATGTGTGAATGCAACTCACAGAGTTACACGTTTCTCTTCAGTGTTCAGTTTGCTAACACAATTTTCTGAAAATCTGCAATGGGATACTTCTGAACGCAATTAAGCTTGCGGTGACAAAGGAAATATCCTCATATGAAAATTAGAAAGAAGCTTTGCTAGGTACTTCTTGGTGATGTGTTAATTTATCTCACAGAGTTACACTTATGTTTCATGCAGCAGTCCATTATCACTGTTTTTGAGGAACCTGAGAGGAATTTTTTGGATCGCAGTGAGGCCTACACTGATAATGGAAATATCAGTTCAAAACGTGAAAGAATCTTTCTGAGAAACTTCTTCGTGATCGGTGAATTCCTCTCACAGCGTTACAGCTTAGTTCTCAGGAAGCAGTTTGCTAACTCTCTTTTTGTGGAATCTGCAAAGTGAGATTTGGGAGAACATAGGGGCCCATGGCGAAAAAGGAAATACCCTCAGATAATAACTAGAGACAAGCTTACTGAGAGATTGCTTTCTGATGTGTGACTTCATCACACAGAGTTCCACCCTTCCGTTCTTGGAACAGTTTGCTAACTCTGTTATCTAGTGTGTTGCAAAGTGATATTTAGGAGCGCATTGAGTGCTATGGTGAAAAAGGAAACATCCTCAGATCAATACTGGAAAGAAGCCTTCTGAGAAACTGCATTTCGATGTGACAATGCAACTCTCAGAGTTACACGTTTCTCTTCAGTGTTCAGTTTGCTAACACAGTTTCTGGAAATCTGCATGGGATACTTCTGAACGCAATGAAGCTTGCTGGTTACAAAGGAAATATCCTCAGATGAAAACTAGAAAGAAGCTTTGTTAGAAACTTCTTGGTGATGTGTGAATTCATCTCCAGAGTTACACTTATGTTTCATGCAGCAGTCCATTATCACTGTTTTGAGGAACCGTGAGAAGGACTTCTTTCGATCGCAGTGATGGCCTATGCTTGAAGAAGGAAATATCATCAGTTAAAACGTTAAAAGAGCTTTCTGAGAAACTTCTTGGTGATCTGTGAATTCCCTCTCAAGAGTTACAGCTTACGTTCTCATGAAGCAGTTTGCTAACAATCTTTTCGTTTAATCTGCAAAGTGAGATTTGGAACCCCATAGGGGCCCACGGTGAAAAAGGAAATATCCTCAGATAATAACTAAAGAAGCTTACTGAGAGATTGTTTTCTGATGTGTGACTTCATCACACAGAGTTCCACCCTTTCCTTCTTGGAACAGTTTGCTAACTCTGTTATCTTGTGTTCTGCAAAGTGATATTTGGGAGCTCATTGAGGGCTACGGTGAAAAAGGAAATATCCTCAGCTGAAAAGTGGAAAGAAGCCTTCTGAGAAACTGCATTTCGATGTGTGAATGCAACTCAAATAGTTACACGTTTCTCTTCATTGTTCAGTTTGCTAACACAGTTTTCTGGAAATCTGCAATGGGATATTAGTGAACGCAATGAAGCTTGCGGTGACAAAGGAAATATCCTCAGATGAAAACGAGCAAGAAGCTTTGTTAGAAACTTCTTGGTGATGTGTGAATTCATCTCACAGAGTTACACTTATGTATCATGCAGCAGTCCAGTATCACTGTTTTTGAGGAACCTGAAAAAGACTTCTTTGGATCGCATTGAGGCCTATGCTGATAAAGGAAATATCATGGTTTCCAAACGTGAAAGAAGATTTCTGAGAAACTTCTTTGTGATCTGTGAATTCCTCTCACAGAGTTACAGCTGAGTTCTCAGGAAGCAGTTTGCTAACACTCATTTCGAGGAATCTGCAAAGAGAGATTTGGGAGCCCATAGGGGCCCATGGTGAAAAAGGAAATATCCTCAGATAATAACTAGAGAGAAGCTTACTGAGAAATTGCTTTCTGATGTGTGACTTCATCACACCGAGTTCAACCCTTCCCTTCTTGGAACAGTTTGCTAACTCTCTTAAGTTTTGTTCTGCAAAGTGATACTTGAGAGCTCATTGAGGGCTATGGTGAAAAAGGAAATATCCTCAGATCCAAACTAGAAAGAATTACTCTGAGAAACTGCATTTCGAAGTGAGAATGCAACTCACAGAGTTACACGTTTCTCTTCAATGTTCAGTTTGCTAACACAGTTTTCTGGAAATCTGCAATGGGATACTTCTGAACGCAATGAAGCTACTGGTGACAAAGGAAATATCCTCAGATGAAAACTAGAAAGAAGCTTTCGTAGAAACTTCTTGGTGATGTGTGAATTCATCTCACAGAGTTACACTTATGTTTCATGCAGCAGTCCATTATCACTGTTTTTGAGGAACCTGAGAAGGACTTCTTTGGATCGCACTGAGGCCTACGCTGATAAAGGAAATATCATCGGTTCTAAACAGTGAAAGAAGCTTTCTGAGAAACTTCCTTTGTGATCTGTGAATTCCTCTCACAGAGTTACATGCTTAGTTCTCAGGAAGCAGTTTGCTAACACTCTTTTCATGGAATTGCAAAGTGAGATTTGGGAGCCCATAGGGGCCATATGGTGAAAAAGGAAATATCCTCAGATAATAACTAGAGAGAAGCTTACTGAGAGATTGCTTTCTGATGTGTGACTTCATCACACAGATTTCCACCCTTCCCTTCTTGGAACAGTTTGCTAACTCTGTTATCTTGTGTTCTGCAAAGTGATATTTGGGAGCGCATTGAGGGCTATGGTGAAAAAGGAAATATCCTCAGATCAAAACTGGAAAGAAGCCTTCTGAGAAACTGCATTTCGATGTGTGAATGCAACTCACAGAGTTACACGTTTCTCTTCAGTGTTCAGTTTGCTAACACAGTTTTCTGGAAATCTGCAATGGGATACTTCTGAACGCAATGAAGCTTGCGGTGACAAAGGAAATATCGTCAGATGAAAACTAGAAAGAAGCTTTGTTAGAAACTTCTTGGTGATGTGTGAATTCATCTCACAGAGTTACACTTATGTTTCATGCAGCAGTCCATTATCACTGTTTTTGAGGAACCTGAGAAGGACTTCTTTGGATCGCATTGAGGCCTACGCTGATAAAGGAAATATCATCAGTTCAAAACGTGAAAGAAGCTTTCTGAGAAACTTCTTTGTGATCTGTGAATTCCTCTCACAGAGTTACAGCTTAGTTCTCAGGAAGCAGTTTGCTAACACTCTTTTCGTGGAATCTGCAAAGTGAGATTTGGGAGCCCATAGGGGCCCATGGTGAAAAAGGAAATATCCTCAGATAATAACTAGAGAGAAGCTTACTGAGAGATTGCTTTCTGAAGTGTGACTTCATCACACAGAGTTCCACCCTTCCCTTCTTGGAACAGTTTGCTAACTCTGTTATCTTGTGTTCTGCAAAGTGATATTTGGGAGCTCATTGAGGGCTATGGTGAAAAAGGAAATATCCTCAGATCAAAACTGGAAAGAAGCCTTCTGAGAAACTGCATTTCGATGTGTGAATGCAACTCACAGAGTTACACGTTTCTCTTCAGTGTTCAGTTTGCTAACACAGTTTTCTGGAAATCTGCAATGGGATACTTGTGAACGCAATGAAGCTTGCGGTGACAAAGGAAATATCCTCAGATGAAAACGAGAAAGAAGCTTTGCTAGAAACTTCTTGGTGATGTGTGAATTCATCTCACAGAGTTACACCTATGTATCATGCAGCAGTCCATTATCACTGTTTTTGAGGAACCTGAAAAAGACTTCTTTAGATCGCATTGAGGCCTACACTGATAAAGGAAATATCATCGGTTCCAAACGTGAAAGAAGATTTCCGAGAAAATTCTTTGTGATCTGTGAATTCCTCTCACAGAGTTACAGCTGAGTTCTCAGGAAGTAGTTTGCTAACACTCATTTCGTGGAATCTGCAAAGAGAGATTTGGGAGCCCATAGGGGCCCATGGTGAAAAAGGAAATATCCTCAGATAATAACTAGAGAGAAGCTTACTGAGAAATTGCTTTCTGATGTGTGACTTCATCACACCGAGTTCAACCCTTCCCTTCTTGGAACAGTTTGCTAACTCTCTTAACTTTTGTTCTGCAAAGTGATACTTGAGAGCTCATTGAGGGCTACGGTGAAAAAGGAAATATCCTCAGATCCAAACTAGAAAGAATTACTCTGAGAAACTGCATTTCGATGTGAGAATGCAACTCACAGAGTTACACGTTTCTCTTCAATGTTCAGTTTGCTAACACAGTTTTCTGGAAATCTGCAATGGGACACTTGTGAATGCAATGAAGCTTGCTGTGACAAAGGAAATATCCTCAGATGAAAACTAGAAAGAATCCTTCGTAGAAACTTCTTGGTGATGTGTGAATTCATCTCACAGAGTTACACTTATGTTTCATGCAGCAGTCCATTATCACTGTTTTTGAGGAACCTGAGAAGGACTTTTTGGATCGCACCGAGGCCTACGCTGATAAAGGAAATATCATCGGTTCTAAACATGAAAGAGGCTTTCTGAAAAACTTCCTTGTGATCTGTGAATTCCTCTCACAGAGTTACTGCTTAGTTCTCAGGAAGCAGTTTGCTAACACTCTTTTCATGGAATGGGCAAAGTGAGATTTGGGAGCCCATAGGGGCATATGGTGAAAAAGGAAATATCCTCAGATAATAACTAGAGAGAACCTTACAGAGAGATTGCTTTCTGAAGTGTGACTTCATCACACAGACTTCCACCCTTCCCTTCTTGGAACAGTTTGATAACTCTTTTATCTTGTGTTCTGCAAAGTGATATTTGGGAGCGCATTGAAGGGTATGGCGAAAAAGGAAATATCCTCAGATCCAAAGTGGAAAGAAGCCTTCTGAGAAACTGCATTTCAATGTGTGAATGCAACTCACAGAGTTACACGTTTCTCTTCAGTGTTCAGTGTGCTAACACATTTTTCTGGAAATCTGCAATGAGATAATTGTGAACGCAATGAAGCTTGCGGTGATAATGGAAATATCCTCAGATGAAAACTAGATAGAAGCTTTGTTAGAAACTTCTAGGTGATGTGTGAATTCATCTCAAAAGTTACACTTATGTTTCATGCAGCAGTCCATTTTCACTGTTTTTGAGGAACCTGAGAGGACTTCTTTGGATCGAATTGAGGTCTACGCTGACAAAGGAAATATCATCAGTTCAAAACGTGAAAGCAGGTTTCTGAGAAACATCTTGGTGATCTGTGCATTCCTCTCACAGCGTTACAGCTTAGTTCTGCGGAAGCAGTTTGCTAACACTCTTTTCGTGGAATCTGCAAAGTGAGATTTGGGAGCCCATAGCGTCCCATGGTGAAAAAGGAAATATCGACAGATAATAACTAGAGAGAAGCTTACTGAGAGATTGCTTTCTGAAGTGTGACTTCATCACACAGAGATCCACCCTTCCCTTCTTGGAACAGTTTGATAACTCTGTTATCTTGTGTTCTGCAAAGTCATGTTTAGGAGCCCATTGAAGGCTAGGGTGAAAAAGGAAATATCCTCAGATCAAAACTGGAAAGAAGCCTTCTGAGAAACTGCATTTCGATGTGTGAATGCAACTCACAGAGATTAACGTTTCTCTTCAGTGTTCAGTTTGCTAACACAGTTTTCTGGAACTCTGCAATGGGATACTTCTGAACGCAATGAAGCTTGCGTTGACAAAGGAAATATCCTCAGATGATAAGTAGAAAGAAGCTTTCGTAGAAACTTCTTGGTGATGTGTGAATTAATC
This sequence comes from Rhinopithecus roxellana, assembly GCF_007565055.1. NCBI lineage: Eukaryota > Metazoa > Chordata > Mammalia > Primates > Cercopithecidae > Rhinopithecus > Rhinopithecus roxellana. The sequence continues at coordinate 53,294,246 of NC_044562.1, read as the reverse complement.
GCACAGAGTTACACTTAGGTTTCATGCAGCAGTGCATTATCATTGTTTTTGAGGAACCTGAGAAGGACTTCTTTGGATCACACTGAAGCCTTCGCTGATAAAGGAAATATCATCGGTTCCGAACGTAAAAGAAGCTTTCTGAGAAACTTTTTTGTGATCTGTGAATTCCTCTCACAGAGTTCCAGCGGAGTTCTCAGGAAGCAGTTTGCTCACACTCTTTTCGTGGAATCTGCATACTGAGAATTGTGATCCCAATGGGGCCCATGGTGAAAAAGGAAATATCCTTAGATAATAACTGCAGAGAAGCTTACTTAGAGATTGCTTTCTGAAGTGCGACTTCATAACACAGAGTTCTACCCTTCCCTTCTTGGAAGAGTTTGCTAACTCTGTGATCTTGTGTTCTGCAAAGCGATATGTAGGAGTGCATTGAAGGATATGGTGAAAAAGGAAATATCCTCATCAAAACTGGAAAGAAGCCTTCCGTGAAACTGCATTTCCATGTGTGAATTCAACTCCCAGAGTTACACGTTTCTCTTCAGTGTTCAGTTTTCAAACACCGTTTTCTGGAAATCTACACTGGGATACTTCTCAACCCAATGAAGATTGCGGTGACAAAGGAAATATCCTCAGATGAAAACTAGAAAGAAGCTTTGTTAGAAACTTCTTGGTGATGTGTGAATTCATCTGACACAGTTAAACTTATGATTCATGCAGCAGTCCATTATCACTGTTTTGAGGAACCTGAGAAGGACTTCTTTGGATCGCTTTGAGGCCTACGCTGATAAAGGAAATAACATCATTTCAAAACGTAAAAGAAGCTTTCTGCGAAACTTCTTTGTGATCTGTGAATTCCTCTCACAGAGTTACCCTTGAGTTCTCAGGAAGCTGCTTGCTAACAGTCTTTTCGTGGAATCTGCAAAGTGAGATTTGGGAGACCATAGGGGCCCATGGTGAAAAAGTAAATATCCTCAGATAATAACAGAAGCAGTTTGCTCACACTCTTTTCGTGGAATCTGCATACTGAGAATTGTGATCCCAATGGGGCCCATGGTGAAAAAGTAAATATCCTCAGATAATAACAGGAGAATAGCTTACTGAGAGATTGCTCTCTGAAGTGTGACTTCATCACGAAGAGTTCCACCCTTCCATTCTTGGAACAGTTTGCTAACTCTGTTATCTTGTGTTCTGCAAAGTGATATTTGGGAGCTCATTGAAGGCTATGGTGAAAAAGGAAATATCCTCAGATCACAACTGGAAAGCAGCCTTCTGAGAAACTGATTTCGATGTGTGAATGCAACTCACAGAGTTACACGTCTCTCTTCAGTGTTCAGTTTGCTAACACAGTTTTCTAGACATCTGCATTGGGATAGTTGTGAACGCAATGAAGCTTGAGGTGACAAAGGAAATATCCTCAGATGAAAACTAGAAAGAAGATTTCTTTGAAATTACTTGCTGATGTGTGAATTCGACTCACAGAGTTACACTGATGTTTCTTGCAGCAGTCCATTATCACTCTTTTTGAGGAACCTGAGAGGACTTCTTTGGATCGCATTGAGGCCTGCGCTGATAAAGGAAATATCGTCAGTTCAAAACGTGCAAAAAGCTTTCTGGGAAACGTCTTTGTGATCTGTGAATTCATTGACAGAGTTACAGCTGAGTTCTTAGGAAGCAGTTTGCTAACACTCTTTTCGTAGAATCTGCAAATGAGATTTGGGAGCCCATAGGGGCCTATGGTGAAAAAGGAAATATCCTCAGGTAAGAACTGGAGAGAAGCTTACTGAAAGATTGCTTTCTGGTGTGTGACTTCATCACACAGAGTTCCACCCTTCCCTTGTTGGAAGATTTTGCTAACTCTGCTATCTTGTGTTTTGCAAAGTGATATTTGGGAGCTCATTGAGGGCTATGGTGAAAAAGGAAATATCCTCAGATCGAAACTGGAAAGAAGCCTTCTGAGAAACTGCATTTCGATGTGTGAATGCAACTCACAGAGTTACACGTTTCTCTTCATTGTTCAGTTTGCTAACACAGTTTTCTGGAAATCTGCAATGGGACTACTGTGCAAAGCAATGAAGCTTGCGGTGACAAAGGAAATATCCTCCGATGAAAACTAGAAAGAATCTTTCGTAGAAACTTCTTGGTGATGTGTGAATTCATCTCACAGAATGTACACCTATGTTTCATGCAGCAGTCCATTATCCCTGTTTTTGAGGAACCTGAGAAGGACTTCTTTGGATCGCATTGAGGCCTACGCTGATAAAGGAATATATCATCGGTTCTGAAATGTAAAGAAGCTTTCTGAGAAACTTCCTTGTGATCTGTGAATTCCTCTCACAGAGTTACCCTGCTTAGTTCTCAGGAAGCCGTTTGCTAACACTCTTTTCAGTGGAATCTGGCAAAGTGAGATTTCGGAGCCCATATGGGCCATATGGTGAAAAAGGAAACTATCCTCAGATAATAACTAGAGAGAAGCTTAATGAGAGATTGCTTTCTGATGTGTGACTTCATCACACAGAGTTCCACCCTTCCCTTCTTGGAACAGTTTTTTAACTCTGTTATCTTGTTTTCTGCAAAGTGATATTTAGAAGCGCTTGGAAGGCTATGGTGAAAAAGGAAATATCATGCGATCAAAACTACAAAGAAGCCTTCTGAGAAACTGCATTTCGATGTGTGAATGCAACTCACGGAGTTAAATGTTTTCTTCAGTGTTCAGTGTGCTAACACAGTTTTCTGGAAGTCTGCAATGGGATTCTTGTGAATGCAATGAAGCTTACGGTGACAAAGGAAATACCCTCAGATGAAAAGTAGAAACTTTCGTAGAAACTTCTTGGTGATGTGTAAATTCATCTCACAGAGTTACACTTACGTTTCATGCAGCTTTCCGTTATCACTGTTTTTGAGGAACCTGAGAAGGACTTCTTTGGATCGCGTTGATGCCTACGCTGATAAAGGAAATATCATCAGTTCAAAAGGTAAAAGAATCTTTCTGAGAAACATCTTTGTGATCTGTGAATTCCATTCCCAGCGTTACAGCTGAGTTCTCACGTAGCAGTTAGCTAACACTCTTTTCGTGGAATCTGCATAGTGAGATTTGGGAGCCCACCGGGGCCCATGGTGAAAAAGGAAATATCCTCAGATAATAACTAAAGAGAAGCTTACTGAGAGATTGCTTTCTGATGTGTGACTTCATCACACAGAGTTCCGCCGTTTCCTTCTTGGAACAGTTTGCTAACTGTGTTATCTTGTGTTCTGCAAAGTGATATTTAGAAGTGCATTGAAGGCTACGGGGAAAAAGGAAATATCCTCAGATCAAAACTGGAAAGAAGACTTCTCAGAAACTGCATTTTGATGTGTGAATGCCACTCACAGAGTTACACGTTTCTCTTCCGTGTACAGTTTGCTAACACAGTTTTCTGGAAATCTGTAATGGGATACTTCTGAACGCAATGAAGCTTGCGGTGACAAAGGAAATATCCTCAGATGAAAACTAGAAAGAAGCTTTCATAGAAACTTCTAGGAGATGTGTGAATTCATCTCACAGACTTACACTTACGTTTCATGCAGCAGTCCATTATCACTGTTTTTGAGCAATCTGAGAAGGACTTCTTTGGATCGCTTTGAGGCCTACGCTGATAAAGGAAATATCATCGGTTCCAAAAGAGAAAGAAGATTTCTGAGAAGCTTCTTCGTGATCATTGAATTCCTCTCACAGAGTTACAGCTTAGTTCTCAGAAAGCAGTTTGCTAACACTCTTTTAGTGGAAACTGAAAAGTGAGATTTGGGAGCCCATTGGGTCCCATGGTGAAAAAGGAAATATCCTCAGATAATAACTAGAGAGAAGTTTACTGAGAGATTGCTTTCTGATGTGTGACTTCATCACATAGAGATCGACCCTTCCCTTCTTGCTGCAGTTAGCTAATCTCTGTTATCTTGTGTTCTGCCAAGTGACATTTGGGAACTCATTGAAGGCTACGGTGAAAAAGGTTAATATCCTCAGATGAATACTGTAAAGAAGCCTTCTGAGAAACTGCCTTTCGATGTGTGAATGCAATTCACAGAGTTACACGTTTCTCTTCAGTGTTCAGTCTGCTAACACAGTTTTCTGGAAATCTGCAATGGGATACTTCTGAACGCAATGAAGCTTGCGGTGACAAAGGAAATGCCCTCAGATGAAAACTTAGAACGAAGCTTTTGTTAGAAACTTCTTGATGATGTGTGAATTAATCTCACAGAGCTACACTTGTGTTTCATGCAGCAGTCCATTATCCCTGTTTTTGAGGAACCTGAGAATGACTTCTTTGGATCGCATTGAGGCGTACGCTGATAAGCAAATATAATCCGTTCAAAACGTGAAAGAAGCTTTCTGAGAAACTTCTTTGTGATCTGTGAATTTCCTCTCACAGAGTTACAGCTGAGTTCTCAGGAAGGAGTTTGTTAACACTCTTTTCGTGGGATCTGCAAAGTGAGATTTGGGAGCCCATAGGGGCCCATGGTGAAAAAGGAAATATCCTCAGATAATAACTAGAGAGAAGGTTGCTGAGAGATTACTTTCTGATGTCTGACTTCATCACACAGAGTTCCACCCTTCCCTTCTTGGAAGAGTTTGCTAACTCTGTTATCTTTTGTTCTGCAAAGTGATATTTGGGAGCTCATTGAAGGCTATGGTGAAAAAGGAAATATCCTCAGATCAAAACTGGAAAGAAGCCTTCTGTGAAATTGCATTTTGATGTGTAGATTGCAACTCCCAGAGTTACACGTTTCTGTTTAGTGTTCAGTTTCCTAACACAGTTTTCTGGAAATCTGCAATGGGATACTTGTGAACGCAATGAAGCTTGCGGTGACAAAGGAAATATCAGCAGATGAAAAATAGAAAGAAGATTTCTTAGAATCTTCTGGGTGATGTGTGAATTAATCTCAAAAGTTACTCTTATGTTTCAGGCAGCAGTCCATTATCACTGTTTTTGAGGAACCTGAGAAGGACTTTTTTGGATCGCATTGAGGCCTACGCTGATAAAGGTAATATCATCGGTTCCGAACGTGAAAGAAGCTTTCTGAGAAACTTCTTTGTGATCTGTGAATTCCTCTCACAGAGGTAGAGCTGAGTTCTCAGGAAGCAGTTTGCTAACACTCCTTTCGTGTAATCTGCAAAGTGAGATTTGGGGGCCCATAGGGGCCCATGGTGAAAAAGGATATATCCTCAGATAATAAGTAGAGAGAAGCTTAATGAGAGATTGCTTTCTGATGTGTGACTCCACACACAGAGTTCCACCCTTCCCTTCTTTGAAGAGTTTGCTAACTCTGTTATCTTGAGTTCTGCAAAGTGATATTTAGGAATGCATTGAAGGCTATGGTGAAAAAGGAAACATCCTCAGTTTAAAACTAGAAAGAAGCCTTCTGAGAAACTGCGTTTTGATGTTTGAATGCAACTCACAGAGATACACGTTTCTCTTCAGTGTTCTGTTTGCTAACACAGTTTTCTGGAAATCTGCAATGGGATACTTCCAAACACAATGAAGCTTGCGGTTGAAAAGGAAATATTCTCCGATGAACACTAGAAAGAATCTTTCGTAGAAACTTCTTGGTAATGTGTGAATTCATCTCACAGAATGACACCTATGTTTCATGCAGCAGTCCATTATCCCTGTTTTTGAGGAAACTGAGAAGGACTTCTTTGGATCGCATTGAGTCCTATGCTGATAAAGGATATATCATCGGTTCTGAATGTAAAGAAGCTTTCTGAGAAACTTCTTTGTGATCTGTGAATTCCTCTCAAAGAGTTACCCCTGTGTTCTCAGGAAGCCGTTTGCTAACACTCTTTTCGTGGAATCTGCAAATTGAGATTTCGGAGCCCATATTGGCCCATGGTGAAAAAGGAAACATCCTCAGATAATAACTAGAGAGAAGCTTAATGAGAGATTGCTTTCTGATGTGTGACTTCATCACACAGAGTTCCACCCTTCCCTTCTTGGAACAGTTTTTTAATTCTGTTATCTTGTGTTCTGCAAAGTGATATTTAGGAGTGCACTGAAGGCTATGGTGAAAAAGGAAATATTCTCAGACCAAAACCAGAAAGAAGCCTTCTGAGAAACTGCATTTCGATGTTTGAATTCAACTCCCAGAGTTACACGTTTCTCTTCAGTGTTCATTTTGGTAACACAGTTTCCTGGAAATCTGCAAAATGGGATATTTCAGAACGCAATGAAGCTTGCGGTGACAAAGGAAATATCCTCAGCTGAAAACTAGAAAGAGCTGTGTTAGAAACATTTGGTGATGTGTGCATTCGTCTCACAGAGTTACAATTATGTTGCTTGCAGCACTCTATTATCCATGTTTTTGAGGAAGCTGAGAGGACTTCTTTGGATCGCCTGGTGGCCTACGCTGATAAAGGAAATATCATCAGTTCAAAACGTGAAAAAAGCTTTCTGGGAAACTTCTTTGTGATCTGTGAATTCCATTCACAAAGTTACAGCGGAGTTCTCAGGAGGCAGTTTCCTAACACTCTTTTCGTGGAATCTGCAAAGTGAGATTTGGGCGCCCATAGGGGCCCATGGTGAAAAAGAAAATTTCCTCAGATAATAGCTAGAAAGAAGCATACTGAGAGATTGCTTTCTGATGTGTGACTTCATCAAACAGAGTTCCACCCTTCCCTTCTTGGTACAGTTTGTTAACTCTATTGTCTTGTGTTCTGCAAAGTGATATTTGTGAGATCATTGAGGGCTATGGTGAAAAAGGAAATGTCCTCAGAACAAAACTGGAAAGAAGTCTTCTGAGAAACTGCATTTCGAAGTGTGAATGCAGCTCACAGAGTTACACGTTTCTCCTCAGTGTTGAGTTTGCTAACACAGTTTTCTGGAAATCTGGAATGGGATACCTCTGAGCGCAATGAAGCTCCCGGTGACAAAGGAAATATCCTCAGATGAAAAGTAGAAAGAAGCTTTCGTAGAAACTTTTTGGTGATGTGTGAATTCATCTCACAGAGTTACACTTATGTTTCATGCAGCAGTCCATTATCACTGTTTTTGAGGAACCTGAGAAGGACTTCTTTGGATCGCATTGAGACCTACGCTGATAAAGGAAATATCATCATTTCAAAACGTGTAAGAAGCTTTTCGAGAAACTTCTTTGTGATCTGTGAATTCCTCTCACAGTGATACAGCTGAGTTCTCAGGAAGCAGTTTGCTAACACTTTTTCGTGGAATCTGCAATGTGAGATTTTTGAACCCAAGGATCCCATGGTGAAAAAGGAAATATCCTCAGATAATAAGAAGAGAAAAGCTTACTAAGAGATTGTTTTCTGATGTGTGACTTCTTCACACAGATTTCCACCCTTCCCTTCTTGGAACAGTTTGCTAACTCTGTTATCTTGTGTTCTGCAAAGTGATATTTGATTAGCTCACTGAGGGGTATAGTGAAAAACGAAATATCTTCGGATCAAAACTGGATAGAAGCCTTCTGTGAAATTGCATTTTGATGTGTGAATGCAACTCACAGAGTTACACGTTTCTCTTCAGTGTTCAGTTTACTAACACATTTTTTTGGAAATCTGCAATGGGATAATTGTGAACGCAATGAAGCTTGTGGTGACAAAGGATATATCCTCAGATAAAAACTAGAAAGAAGCTTTGTTAGAAACTTCTTGTTTATATATGAATTCATCTCACAGAGTTACACGTAAGTTTCAGGCAGCAGTCCATTATCACTGTTTTTGAGGAACCTGAGAGGACTTATTTGGATCGCATTTAGGCCTTAACTGATAAAGGAAATATCATCAGTTCAAAACCAGAAAGAAGCTTTCTGAGAAACTTCTTTGTGATCTGTGAATTCCTATCACAGTGTTACAGCTGAGTTCTCAGGAAGCAGTTTGGTAACACTTTTTCGTGGAATCTGCAATGTGAGATTTGGGAGCTCAAAGGAGCCCATGGTGAAAAAGGAAATATCCTCAGATAATAAGAGGAGAGTAGCTTACTAAGAGATTGCTTCCTGATGTGTGACTTCATCACACAGAGTTCCACCCTACCCTTCTTGGAACAGTTTGCTAACTCTGTTATCTTTTGTTCTGCAAAGTGATATTTAGGAGGGCATTGAAGGCTATGATGAAAAAGGAAATATCCTCAGATCAAAACTGGAAAGAAGACTTCTGAGAAACTGCATTTGGATGTGTGAATGCAACTCACAGAGTTACACGTTTTTCTTCAGTGTTCAGTTTGCTGACACAGTTTTCTGGAAATCTGCAGTGGGATACTTCTGAACGCAATGAAGCTTCCGGAGACAAAAGAAATATCCTCAGATGAAAACTAGAAAGAAGCTGTTTTAGAGACTCCTTGGTGACATGTGAATTCATCTCACAGAGTTACACTTGTGTTTCACGCAGCAGATGAAAACTAGAAAGTAGCTTTGTTAGAAACTTCTTGGGGATGTGTGAATTCATCTCACAAAGTTGCACTTATGTTTCATGCAGCAGTCCATTATCACTCTTTTTGAGGAACCTGAGAGGACTTATTTGAATCGCATTGAGGCCTACACTGATAAAGGAAATATCATCAGTTAAAAACGTGAAAGAGCTTTCCGAGAAACTTCTTTGTGATCTGTGAATTTCATTCACAGAGTTACAGCTGATTTCTCAGGAAGCAGTTTGCTAACACTCTTTTCGTGGAATCTGCAAAGAGAGATTTGGGAGCCCATAGGGGCCCACGGTGAAAAAGGAAATATCCTCAGATAATAACTAGAGAGAAGCTTACTGAGAGATTGCTTTCTGATGTGTGATTTAATCGCACAGAGTTCCACCCTTCCCTTCTTGGAAGAGTTTGCTAACTCTGTTATCTTGTGTTCTGCAAAGTGATATTTGAGATCTCATTGAGGGCTATGGTGAAAAAGGAAATATCCCCAGATCAAATCAGGAAAGAAGACTTCTGAGAAACTGCATTTCGATGTGTGAATGCAACTCACAGAGTTACACGTTTCTCTTCATTGTTCAGTTTGTTAACAAAGTTTTCTGGAAATCCGCAATGGGATACTTGTGAACGCAATGAAGCTTGTGGTGACAGAGGAAATATCCTTAGACGAAAACTAGAAGAGGCTTTGTTAGAAACTTCTTGGTGATGTGTGAATTCATCTCACAGAGATACACTTATGTTTCATGCAGCAGTCCATTATCACTGTTTTTCAGGAACCTGAGAAGGACTTCTTTGGATCGCATTGAGGCCTACGCTGATAAAGTAAATATCATCTGTTCAAAACGTGAAAGAAGCTTTCTGAGAAACTTCATTGTGATCTGTGAATTCCTCTCACAGAGTTACAGCTTATTTCTCAGGAAGCGATTTGCTAACACTCTTTTCGTGCAATCTGCAAAGTTAGATTTCGGAGCCCATAACGGCCCATGGTGAAAAAGGAAATATTCTCAGATAACAACTGGAGACAAGTTGCTGAGAGATTGCTTTCTGGTGTGTGACTTCATCACACAGAGTTCCACCCTACCCTTCTTGGAACAGTTTGCTAACTCTGTTATCTTGTGTTCTGCAAGGTGATATTTTGGAGCTCATTGAGGACTATGGTGAAAAAGGAACTATCCTCAGATCAAAACTGGAAAGAAGCATTCTGTGAAACTGCATTTTGAAGTGAGAATGCAACTCACAGAGTTACAAGTTTCTCTTCAGTGTTCACTTTACTAACTCAGTTTTCTGGAAATCTGCAAGGGGATACTTGCGAACGCAATGAAGCTTGCAGTGAGAAAGGAAATAGCCTCAGATGAAAACTATAAAGAAGCTTTGTTAGAATCTTCTTGGTGATGTGTGAATTCATCTCACAGAGTTACACTTATGTTTCATGCAGCAGTCCATTATCACTGTTTTTGAGGAACCTGAGAGGACTTCTTTGGATCGCATTGAGGCCTACGCTGATAAAGGAAATATCATCTGTTCAAAACGTGAAAGAAGCTTTCTGAGAAACTTCTTTGTGATCTGTGAATTCCTCTCACAGAGTTACAGCTTAGTTCTCAGGAAGCAGTTTGCTAACACTCTTTTCGTGGAATCTGCAAAGTGAGATTTGGGAGACCATATGGGCCCATGGTGAAAAAGTAAATATCCTAAGAAAGTAACTGGAGAATAGCTTACTGAGAGATTGCTCTCTGAAATGTGTCTTCATCACACAGAGTTCCACCCTTCAGTTCTTGGAACAGTTTGCCAACTCTGTTATCTTGTGTTCTGCAAAGTGATATTTGGGATCTCATTGAGGGGTATGGTGAAAAGGAAATATCCTCAGATCAAAACTGGACAGCAGCCTTCTTAGAAACTGATTTCGATGAGTGAATGCAACTCACACAGTTACACGTTTCCCTTCAGAGTCAGTTTGCTAACACAGTTTTCCGGAAATCTGCAATGGGATACTTCTGAACACAAAGAAGCTTATGGTGACAAAGGAAATATCCTCAGATGAAAACTAGAAAGAAGCTTTGTAAGAATCTTCTTGGTGATGTGTAAATTCATCTCAAAGAGTTACACTTATGTTTCATGCAGTAGTACATTATCAATTTTGTTGAGGAACCTGAGAAGGACTTCTTTGGATCGCATTGAGGCCTACGCTGATAAAGGAAATATCATCAGTTCAAAACTTGAAAGAAGATTTCTGGGAAACTGCTTTGTGATCTGTGAATTCCTCTCACAGAGTTACAGCTTAGTTCTCAGGATGCAGTTTGCTAACACTCCTTTCATGGAATCTGCAAGTGAGATTAGGGAGCCCTTAGGGCCCATGGTGAAAAAGGATAAATCCTCAGATAATAACTAGAGAGAAGCTTACTGAGAGATTGCTTTCTGATGTAGTGACTTCATCACACAGAGCTCCACACTTCCCTTCTTGGAAAAGTTTGCTAACTCTGTTATCTTGTGTTCTGCAATGTGATATTTGGGAGCTCATTGAGGGATATGGTGAAAAAGGAAATATCCTCAGATCAAATCTGGAAAGAAGCCTTCTGAGAAACTGCACTTCGATGTGTGAATGCAACTCACAGAGTCACACGTTTTTCTTCAGTGTTCAGTTTACTAACACATTTTTTGGAAATCTGCAATGGGATAATTGTGAACGCAATGAAGCTTGTGGTGACAAAGGATATATCCTCAGATAAAACTAGAAAGAAGCTTTGTTAGAAACTTCTTGTTTATATATGAATTCATCTCACAGAGTTACACGTAAGTTTCAGGCAGCAGTCCATTATCACTGTTTTTGAGGAACCTGAGAGGACTTATTTGGATCGCATTTAGGCCTTAACTGATAAAGGAAATATCATCAGTTCAAAACCAGAAAGAAGCTTTCTGAGAAACTTCTTTGTGATCTGTGAATTCCTATCACAGTGTTACAGCTGAGTTCTCAGGAAGCAGTTTGGTAACACTTTTTCGTGGAAACTGCAATGTGAGATTTGGGAGCTCAAAGGAGCCCATGGTGAAAAAGGAAATATCCTCAGATAATAAGAGGAGAGTAGCTTACTAAGAGATTGCTTCCTGATGTGTGACTTCATCACACAGAGTTCCACCCTACCCTTCTTGGAACAGTTTGCTAACTGTGTTATCTTCTGTTCTGCAAGGTGATATTTAGGAGCACATTGAAGGCTATGGTGAAAAAGGAAATATCCTCAGATCAAAACTGGAAAGAAGACTTCTGAGAAACTGCATTTCGATGTGTGAATGCAGCTCACAGAGTTACACGTTTCTCTTCAGTGTTCCGTTTGCTAACACAGTTTTCTGGAAATCTGCATTGGGATACTTGTGAAAGCAATGAATTTAGTGGTGACAAAGGAAATATCCTCAGATGAAAATTAGAGAGAAGCTTTGATAGAAACTTCTTGGTGATGTGATTCACCTCAAAGAGTTACACTTATGTTTCATGCAGCAGTCCATTATCACTGTTTTTGAGGAACCAGAGAAGGACTTCTTTGGATCGCATTTAGGCCTACGCTGAAAAGGAAATATATCAGTTCAAAACGTGAAAAAACCTTTCTGAGAAACCTCTTTGTGGTCTGTGAATTCCATTCACAGAGTTACAGCTGATTTCTCAGGAAGCAGTTTGCTAACACTCTTTTCGTGGAATCTGCAAAGAGAGATTTGGGAGCCCATAGGGCCCACGGTGAAAAGGAAATATCCTCAGATAATAACTAGAGAGAAGCTTACTGAGAGATTGCTTTCTGATGTGTGACTTAATCGCACAGAGTTCCACCCTTCCCTTCTTGGAAGAGTTTGCTAACTCTGTTATCTTGTGTTCTGCAAAGTGATATTTGAGATCTCATTGAGGGCTATGGTGAAAAAGGAAATATCCCCAGATCAAATCTGGAAAGAAGACTTCTGAGAAACTGCATTTCGATGTGTGAATGCAACTCACAGAGTTACACGTTTCTCTTCATTGTTCAGTTTGTTAACAAAGTTTTCTGGAAATCCGCAATGGGATACTTGTGAACGCAATGAAGCTTGTGGTGACACAGGAAATATCCTTAGACGAAAACTGGAAGAAGCTTTGTTAGAAACTTCTTGGTGATGTGTGAATTCATCTCACAGAGATACACTTATGTTTCATGCAGCAGTCCATTATCACTGTTTTTCAGGAACCTGAGAAGGACTTCTTTGGATCGCATTGAGGCCTACGCTGATAAAGTAAATATCATCTGTTCAAAACGTGAAAGAAGCTTTCTGAGAAACTTCATTGTGATCTGTGAATTCCTCTCACAGAGTTACAGCTTAGTTCTCAGGAAGCGATTTGCTAACACTTCTTTTCGTGCAATCTGCAAAGTGAGATTTCGGAGCCCATAACGGCCCATGGTGAAAAAGGAAATATCCTCAGATAACAACTGGAGACAAGCTAGCTGAGAGATTGCTTTCTGAGTGCTGACTTCATCACACAGAGTTCCACCCTTACCCTTCTTGGAACAGTTTGCCTAACTCTGTTATCTTGTGTTCTGCAAGGTGATATTTGGAGCTCATTGAGGACTACTGGTGAAAAAGGAAATATCCTCAGATCAAAACTGGAAGGAAGCCTTCTGTGAAACTACATTTTCGAATGTGATGAATGCAACTCACAGAGTTACACGTTTCTCTTCAGTGTTCAGTTTGATAACACGGTTTTCTGGAAATCTGCAGTTGGATATTTCTGAACGCAATGAAGTTTACGGTGAAAAAGGAAATATCCTCAGGTGAAAACTAAAAAGAAGCCTTCGTAGAAACTTCTTGGTGATGAGTTAATTCATCTCACAGAGTTACACTTATGTTTCATGCAGCAGTCCATTATCACTGTTTTTGAGGAACCTGAGAAGGACTTCTTTCGATCGCATTGAGGCCTACGTGGTTAAAGGAAATATCTTCGGTTCCAAACGTGAAAGAAGCTTTCTGAGTAACTTCTATGTGAATTGTGAATTCCATTCACAGAGTTACAGCTTACTTCTCAGGAAGCAGTTTGCTAAGAGTCTTTTCGTGTAATCTGCAAAGTGAGATTTGGGAGCCCATAGGGGCCCACGGTGAAACATGAAGTGTCCTCAGATAATAACTAGAGAGGAGCTTACTGAGAGATTGCTTTCTGATGGGTCACTTAATAACACAGAGTTCCACCCTTCCCTTCTTGGAAGAGTCTGCTAACACTGTTGTCTTGTGTTCTGCAAAGTGATATTTGGGAGGTCATTGAGGGTTATGGTGAAAAAGGAAATATCCTCAGATCAACTGGAAAGAAACCTTCTAGGAAACTGCATTTCGATGTCTGAATGCAACTCACAGAGTTACACGTTTCTCTTCAGGGTTCTGTTTGCTAACACAGTTTTCTGGAAATCTGCATTTGGATACTTGTGAACGCAATGAAGCTTGCGGTGACAAAGGAAATATCCTCAGATGAAAACTAGAAAGAAGCTTTCGTAGAAACTTCTTGGTGATGTGTGAATTCATCTCACAGAGTTACACTTATGTTTCATGCAGCAGTCCATTATCACTGTTTTTGAGGAACCTGAGAAGGACTTCTTTCGATCGCATTGAGGCCTACGTGGTTAAAGGAAATATCTTCGGTTCCAAACGTGAAAGAAGCTTTCTGAGAAACTTCATTGTGATCTGTGAATTCCTCTCACAGAGTTACAGCTTATTTCTCAGGAAGCGATTTGCTAACACTCTTTTCGTGCAATCTGCAAAGTGAGATTTGGGAGACCATATGGGCCCATGGTGAAAAAGTAAATATCCTAAGAAAATAACTGGAGAATAGCTTACTGAGAGATTGCTCTCTGAAATGTGTCTTCATCACACAGAGTTCCACCCTTCAGTTCTTGGAACAGTTTGCCAACTCTGTTATCTTGTGTTCTGCAAAGTGATATTTGGGATCTCATTGAGGGGTATGGTGAAAAAGGAAATATCCTCAGATCAAAACTGGACAGCAGCCTTCTTAGAAACTGATTTCGATGAGTGAATGCAACTCACACAGTTACACGTTTCCCTTCAGAGTCAGTTTGCTAACACAGTTTTCCGGAAATCTGCAATGGGATACTTCTGAACGCAAAGAAGCTTATGGTGACAAAGGAAATATCCTCAGATGAAAACTAGAAAGAAGCTTTGTAAGAATCTTCTTGGTGATGTGTAAATTCATCTCAAAGAGTTACACTTATGTTTCATGCAGTAGTACATTATCAATTTTGTTGAGGAACCTGAGAAGGACTTCTTTGGATCGCATTGAGGCCTACGCTGATAAAGGAAATATCATCAGTTCAAAACTTGAAAGAAGATTTCTGGGAAACTACTTTGTGATCTGTGAATTCCTCTCACAGAGTTACAGCTTAGTTCTCAGGATGCAGTTTGCTAACACTCCTTTCATGGAATCTGCAAAGTGAGATTAGGGAGCCCTTAGGGGCCCATGGTGAAAAAGGATAAATCCTCAGATAATAACTAGAGAGAAGCTTACTGAGAGATTGCTTTCTGTTGAGTGACTTCATCACACAGAGCTCCACACTTCCCTTCTTGGAAAAGTTTGCTAACTCTGTTATCTTGTGTTCTGCAATGTGATATTTGGGAGCTCATTGAGGGATATGGTGAAAAAGGAAATATCCTCAGATCAAATCTGGAAAGAAGCCTTCTGAGAAACTGCACTTCGATGTGTGAATGCAACTCACAGAGTCACACGTTTTTCTTCAGTGTTCAGTTTGCTAACACAGTTCTCTGGAAATCTCTATTGGGATACTTGTGAACGCAAAGAAGCTTGCGGTGACAAAGGAAATAACCTCAGATGAAAACTAGAAAGAAGCTTTGTTAGAAACTTCTTGGTGATGTGTGAATTCACCTCACAGCGTTACACTAATGTTTCATGCAGCAGTCCATTATCACTCTTTTTGAGGAACCTGAGAAGGACTTCTTTGGATCGCATTGAGGCCTACGCTGATAAAGGGAATATCATCAGTTCAAAAAGTGAAACAAGCTTTCTGAGAAACTCCTTTGTGATCTGTGAATTCCTCTCAAAGAGTTACAGCTGATTTCTCAGGAAGCAGTTTGCTAACCCTCTTTTCGTGGAATCTGTAAAGTGAGATTTGGGAGCCCATAGGTGCCCATGGTTAAAAAGGAAATATCCACAGATAATAACTAGAGATAATCTTACTGAGACATTACTTTCTGATGTGCGACTTCATCACACAGACTTCCACCCTTCCCTTCTTGGAACAGTTTGCTAACTGTGTTATCTTCTGTTCTGCAAGGTGATATTTAGGAGCACATTGAAGGCTATGGTGAAAAAGGAAATATCCTCAGATCAAAACTGGAAAGAAGACTTCTGAGAAACTGCATTTCGATGTGTGAATGCAGCTCACAGAGTTACACGTTTCTCTTCAGTGTTCCGTTTGCTAACACAGTTTTCTGGAAATCTGCATTGGGATACTTGTGAAAGCAATGAATTTAGTGGTGACAAAGGAAATATCCTCAGATGAAAATTAGAGAGAAGCTTTGATAGAAACTTCTTGGTGATGTGATTTCACCTCAAAGAGTTACACTTATGTTTCATGCAGCAGTCCATTATCACTGTTTTTGAGGAACCAGAGAAGGACTTCTTTGGATCGCATTTAGGCCTACGCTGAAAAGGAAATATAATCAGTTCAAAACGTGAAAAAACCTTTCTGAGAAACCTCTTTGTGGTCTGTGAATTCCATTCACAGAGTTACAGCTGAGTTCACAGTAAGCAGTTTGCTAACAGTCTTTTTGTGGAATCTACAAAGTGAGATTTGGGAGCCCATAGGGACCCATGGTGAAAAGGAAATATTCTCAGTTAATAACTAGAGAGAAGCTTACTGAGAGATTGCTTTCTGATGTGTGACTTCATCACACAGAGTTCCACCCTTCCCTTCTTGGAACATTTTACTAACTCTGTTATCTTGTGTTCTGCAAAGTGACATTTGGGAGCTCATTGTGGGCTATGTTGAAAAACGAAATGTCCTCAGATCAAAACTGGTAAGAAGCCTTCTGAGAAACTGCATTTCGATGTGTGAATTCAACTCCCGGAGTTACACGTTTGTCTTCAATGTTCAGTTTGCTAGCACAGTTTCCTGGAAATCTGCTAAATGGGATATTTCTTGAACGCAATGAAGCTTGCGGTGACAAAGGAAATATCCTCAGATGAAAATTAGAAAGAAGCTTTGTTGGAAACGTCTTGGTTAAGTGTGAATTCATGTCACAGAGTTACACTTCTGTTTCATGCAGCAGTCCATTATCACTGTTTTTGAGGAACCTGAGAAGGACTAGTTTGGATCGCATTGAGGCCTATGCTGATAAAGGAAATATCATCGGTTCCAAACGTGAAAGACGCTTTCTGAGAAACTTCTTTGTGATCTGTGAATTCCTCTCACAGAGTTACAGCTGAGTTCTCAGGAAGCAGTTTGCTAACATTCTTTTCGTGGAATCTGCAAAGAGAAATTTGGGAGCCCATATGGGCCCATGGTGAAAAAGGAAATATCCTCAGATAATAACTGGAGAGAAGCTAACTGAGAGATTGCTTTCTGAAGTGCGACTTCATCACACAGAGTTCTACCCTTCCCTTCTTGGAACAGTTTCCTGACTCTGTTATCTTGTGTTCTTCCAAGAGATATTTGGGAGCTCATAGTGGGCTACGGTGAAAAATGAAATATCCTCAGATCAAAACTGGAAGGAAGCCTTTTGTGAAACTGCATTTCGATGTGTGAATGCAACTCACAGAGTTACACGTTTCTCTTCAGTGTTCAGTTTGATAACACGGTTTTCTGGAAATCTGCAGTTGGATATTTCTGAACGCAATGAAGTTTACGGTGAAAAAGGAAATATCCTCAGGTGAAAACTAAAAAGAAGCTTTCGTAGAAACTTCTTGGTGATGAGTTAATTCATCTCACAGAGTTACACTTATGTTTCATGCAGCAGTCCATTATCACTGTTTTTGAGGAACCTGAGAAGGACTTCTTTCGATCGCATTGAGGCCTACGTGGTTAAAGGAAATATCTTCGGTTCCAAACGTGAAAGAAGCTTTCTGAGTAACTTCTATGTGAATTGTGAATTCCATTCACAGAGTTACAGCTTACTTCTCAGGAAGCAGTTTGCTAAGAGTCTTTTCGTGTAATCTGCAAAGTGAGATTTGGGAGCCCATAGGGGCCCACGGTGAAACATGAAGTGTCCTCAGATAATAACTAGAGAGGAGCTTACTGAGAGATTGCTTTCTGATGGGTCACTTAATAACACAGAGTTCCACCCTTCCCTTCTTGGAAGAGTCTGCTAACACTGTTGTCTTGTGTTCTGCAAAGTGATATTTGGGAGGTCATTGAGGGTTATGGTGAAAAAGGAAATATCCTCAGATCAACTGGAAAGAAACCTTCTAGGAAACTGCATTTCGATGTCTGAATGCAACTCACAGAGTTACACGTTTCTCTTCAGGGTTCTGTTTGCTAACACAGTTTTCTGGAAATCTGCATTTGGATACTTGTGAACGCAATGAAGCTTGCGGTGACAAAGGAAATATCCTCAGATGAAAACTAGAAAGAAGCTTTCGTAGAAACTTCTTGGTGATGTGTGAATTCATCTCACAGAGTTACACATATGTTTCATGCAGCAGTCAATTATTTCTCTTTTTGAGGAACCTCAGAGGACTTCTTTGGATGGCACAGTGGCCTACGCTGATAAAGGAAGTATCATCAGTTCAAACCGTGAAAAATGCTCTCTGGGAAAATTCTTTGTGATCTGTGAATTTCTCTCACAGAGATACATCTTAGTCCTCAGGAAGCAGTGTGCTAACCCTCTTTTCGTGGAATTTGCAAAGTGAGATTTGGGATCCCATAGGGGCCAATGGTGATAAAGGAAGTATCCTCAGGTAATAACTAGAGAGAAGCTTACTGAGAGATTGCTTTCTGATGGGTAACTTCATCACACAGAGTTCCACCCTTCCCTTCTTCGAAGAGTTTGCTAACTCTGTTATCTTGTGTTCTGCAAAGTGATACTAAGGAACACATTGAAGGCTATGTGAAAAAGGAAGTATCCTCAGATCAAAACTGGAAAGAAGCCTTCTGAGAAACTGCATTTCGATTTGTGAATGCAACTCACAGAGTTTCACGTTTCTCTTCAGTGTTCAGTTTGCTTACACAGTTTTCTTGAAATATGCAATGGGATACTTCTGAACGCAATGAAGCTTGCCGTGACAAAGGAAATATCCTCAGATGAAAACTAGAAAGAAGCTTTCGTACAAACTTCTTGGTGATGTGTGAATTCATCTCACAGAGTTACACTTATGTTTCATACAGCAGTCCATTATCACTGTTTTTGAGGTACCTGAGAAGGACTTCTTTGGATCGCATTGAGGCCTACGGTGATAAAGGAAATATCATCGGTTCCATACGTGAAAGACGCTTTCTGAGAAACTTCTTTGTGATCTGTGAATTCCTCTCACAGTGTTACAGCTGCGTTCTCAGGAAGCAGTTTGCTATCATTCTTTTCGTGGAATCTGCAAAGAGAGATTTGGGAGCCCATAGGGCCCCATGGTGAAAAAGGAAATATCCTAAGATAATAACTGGAGAGAAGGTCACTGAGAGATTGCTTTCTGAAGTGCGACTTCATCACACAGAGTTCCACCCTTCCCTTCTTGGAACAGTTTGCTAACTCTGTTATCTTGTTTTCCGCAAAGTGATATTTGGGAGCTCATGGAGGGCAATGGTGAAAAAGGAAATATCCTCAGATCAAAACTGGACAGAAGCCTTCTGAGAAACGGCATTTAGATGTGTGAATGCAATTCACAGAGTTACACGTTTCTCTTCAGTGTTCAGCTTGCGAACACAGTTTTCTGGAAATCTGCAATGGGATACTTGTGTATACAATGAAGCTTGCGGTGACAAAGGAAATATCTTCAGATGAAAACTAGAAAGAAGCTTTGTTAGAAACTTCTTGGAGATGTGTGAATTAATTTCACAGAGTTACACTTATCTTTCATGCAGCAGTCCATTATCACTGTTTTTGAGGGACCTGAGAGGACTTCTTTGGATCGCATTGAGGCCTACGCTGATAAAGGAAATATCATCAGTTCAAAACGTGAAAGAAGCTTTCAGAGAAACTTCTTTGTGATCTGTGAATTCCTCTCACAGAGTTACAGCTGAGTTCTCAGGAAGCAGTTTGCTAACACTCTTTTCGTGGAATCTGCAAAGTGAGATATGGGAGAACATAGGGACCATGGTGAAAGAGGAAAAATCCACAGATAATAACTAGAGAGAAGCTTACTGAGAAATTCCTTTCTGATGTGTGACTTCATCACACAGTGTTCCACCACTCCCTTCTTGAAACAATTTGCTAACTCTGTTACCTTGTGTTCTGCAAAGTGATATTTAGGAGCGCCTTGAAGGCAATGTTGAAAAAGGAAACATCCTCAGATCAAAACTGGAAAGAAGCCTTCTGAGAAACTGCATTTCGATGTGTGAATTTAACTCCCAGAGTTACACATTTCCCTTCAGTGTTCAGTTTGCTGACACAGTTTTCTGGAAATCTGCAATGGTATAGTTTTGAACGCAATGAAGCTTGAGGTGACAAAGGAAATATCCTCAGATGAAAACTATAAAGAAGCTTTCGTAGAAACTTCTTAGTGATGTGAGAATTCATCTCACAGAGTTACACTTATGTTTCACGAAACAGTCCTTTATCACTGTTTTTGAGGAACCTGAGAAGGAATTCTTTGGATCGCCTTGAGGCCTACGCTGATAAAGGAAATATCATCAGTTCAAAACGTGAAAGAAGCTTTCTGAAAAACTTCTTTGTGATCTGTGAATTCCTCTCACAGCGCTCAGCTGAGTTCTCAGGAAGCAGTGGGCTAACACTCTTTTCGTGGAATCGGCAAACTGAGATTTGGTAGCCCATAGGGGCCCATGGTGAAACAGGTAGTATACTCAGATAATAAGTGGAGAGAAGCTTACTGAGAGATTGCTTTCTGGTGTGTGACTTCATCACACAGAATTCCACCCTTCCCTTCTTGGAACAGTTTGCTAAATCTGTTATCATGTGTTCTGCAAAGTGATATTTACGAGCGCTTTGATGGCTATGGTGAAAAAGGAAATATCCTCTGATCAAAACTGGAAAGAAGACTTCTGAGAAACTGCTTTTCGATGTGTGAAATCAACTCCCAGAGTTACACGTTTCCCTTCAGTGTTCTGTTTTCTGACACAGTTTTCTGGAAATCTGCAATGGGATACTTGTGAAGGCAATGAAGCCTGCGGTGACAAAGGAAATATCCTCAGATGAAAACTAGAAAGAAGCTTTCTGAGAAACCTCGTGGTGATGTGTGAATTCATCTCACAGAGTTACACTTATGTTTCATGCAGCAGTCCATTATCATATTTTTGAGGAACCTGAGATGGACTTTTTTGGATCGCATTGAGGACTACGCTGATAAAGTAAATATCATCAGTTCAACACGTGAAAGAATCTTTCTGAGAAACGTTTTTGTGATCTGTTAATTCCTCTCACAGAGTTACAGCTTAGTTCTCAGGAATCAGTTTGCTAACACTTTTTTCGTGGAATATGCAAAGTGATATTTGGGAACCCATAGGGGCCCATGGTGAAAAAGAATATATCCTCAGATAATAACTAGAGAGTAGCTTAATGAGCGATTGCTTTCTGATGTGTGACTTCATCACACAGAGTTCCACCCTTCCCTTCTTGGAACAGTTTGCTAACTCTGTTATTTTGTGCTCTGCAAAGTGATATTTTGGAGCTCATTGGGGGCTATGGTGTAAAAGGAAATATCCTCAGATCAAAACTGGAAAGAAGCCTTCTGAGAAACTGCATTTCGATGTGTGCATGCAATTCACAGTGTTACACGTATCTCTTCCGTGTTCAGTTTGCTAACACAGTTTTCTTTAAATCTGCAATTGGATACTTGTGAAAGCAATGAAGCTTGCGGTGACAAAGGAAATATCCTCAGATGAAAACTAGAAAGATGCTTTGTTAGAAACTTCTTGGTGATGTGTGAATTCATCTCACAGACTTACACTTATATTTGCTGCAGCAGGCCATTTTCACTGTATTTGAGGAACCTGAGAGGACTTCTTTGGATCGCATCGAGGCCTACGCTGATAAAGGAAATATCATCAGTTCAAAACGTGAAAGAAGCTTTCTGAGAAACTACTTTGTGATCTGTGAATTCTTCTCACAGAGTAACCGCAGACTTCTCAGGATGCAGATTGCTAACACTATATTCGTGGAATCTGCAAAGTGAGATTTGGGAGCCCACCGGGGCCCATGCTGAAACAGGAAACATCCTCAGATAATAACTGGAGAGAAGCTTACTGAGAGATTGCTTTCTGGTGTTTGACTTCATCACACAGAGTTCCACCCTTCCCTTTCTGGAACAGTTTGCTAACTCTGTTATGTAGTGTTCTGCAAAGTGATATGTAGGATCGCATTGAAGGCTATGGTGAAAAAGGAAATATGCTCACATCAAAACGGGAAAGAAGCCTTCTGTGAAATTGCATTTTGTTGTGTGTATGAAACTCACAGTGTCACACTTTTCTCTTCCGTGTTCAGTTTCCTAACACAGTTTTCTGGAAATCTGCAATGGGATACTTCTGAACGCAATGAAGCTTGCGGTGACAAAGGAAATATCCTCAGATGAAAACTAGAAAGAAGCTATGTTAGAAACTTCTTGGTGATTTGTGAATTCCCCTCACAAAGTAACACTTACGTTTCATGCAGCAGTCCAGTATCACTGTTTTTGAGGAACCTGAGAAGGAATTCTTTGTATTGCATTGAGGCCTACGCTGATAAAGGAAATATGATCAGTTCAAAACGTGAAAGAACCTTTCTGAGAAACTTCATTGTGATCTGTGAATTCCTCTCACAGAGTAACAACTTTGTTCTCAGGTAGCAGTTTGCTAACACTCTTTTTGTGGAATCTGCAAAGTGAGATATGGGAGCCCATAGGGGCCCATGGTGGAAAAGGAAATATCCTAAGATAATAACCGGAGAGAAGCTTAGTGAGAGATTGCTTTCTGCTGTGTGACTTCATCACACAGAGTTCCACCCTCCCCTTCTTGGAACAGTTTGCTAACTCTGTTATCTTGTGTTCTGCAAAGTGATGCTTGGGAGCTCATTGAAGGCTATGGTGAAAAAGGAAATATCCTCAGATAAAAACTTGAAAGAAGCCTTCTGAGAAACTGCATTTCGATGTGTGCATGCAACTTCACAGTGTTACACGTATCTCTTCCGTGTTCAGTTTGCTAACACAGTTTTCTTTAAATCTGCAATTGGATACTTGTGAAAGCAATGAAGCTTGCGGTGACACAGGAAATATCCTCAGATGAAAACTAGAAAGAAGCCTTGATAGAAACTTCTTTGTGATGTGTGAATTCATCTCACAGAGTTACACTTGTATTTCATACAGCAGTCCATTATCACTGTTTTTGAGGAACCGTAGAAGGACTTCTCTGGATCGCACAGAGGCCTAGGTTGATAAGGGAAATATCATCAGTTCAAAACGTGAAAGAAGCTTTCTGAGGAACTTCTTTGTGATCTGTGAATTCCTCTCACAGAATTTCAGCTGACATCTCAGGATGCAGATTGCTAACACTATTTTCGTGGAATCTGCAAAGTGAGATTTGGGAGCCCACCGCGGCCCATACTGAAACAGGAAATATCCTCAGATAATAACTGGAGAGAAGCTTACTGAGAGATTGCTTTCTGTTGTGTGACTTCATCACACAGAGTTCCACCCTTCCCTTCTTGGAACAGTTTGCTAACTCTGTTATTTAGTGTTCTGCAAAGTGATATGTAGGATCGCTTTGAAGGCTATGGTGAAAAAGGTAATATGCTCACATCAACACGGGAAAGAAGCCTTCTGTGAAATTGCATTTTGTTGTGTGTATGAAACTCACAGTGTCACACGTTTCTCTTCCGTGTTCAGTTTCCTAACACAGTTTTCTGGAAATCTGCAATGGGATACTTCTGAACGCAATGAAGCTTGCGGTGACAAAGGAAATATCCTCAGATGAAAACTAGAAAGAAGCTATGTTAGAAACTTCTTGGTGATGTGTGAATTCACCTCACAAAGTAACACTTACGTTTCATGCAGCAGTCCAGTATCACTGTTTTTGAGGAACCTGAGAAGGAATTCTTTGGATCGCATTGAGGCCTACGCTGATAAAGGAAATATCATCAGTTCAAATCGTGAAAGAACCTTTCTGAGAAACTTCTTTGTGATCTGTGAATTCCTCTCACAGAGTTACAACTTTGTTCTCAGGTAGCAGTTTGCTAACACTCTTTTCGTGGAATCTGCAAAGTGAGATATGGGAGCCCATAGGGGCCCATGGTGGAAAAGGAAATATCCTCAGATAATAACTGGAGAGAAGCTTAATGAGAGATTGCTTTCTGCTGTGTGACTTCATCACACAGAGTTCCACCCTTCCCCTCTTGGAAGAGTTTGCAAGTCTGTTATCTTGTGTTTCGCAAAGTTATATTTGGGAGCTTATTGAGGGGTATGGTGAAAAAGGCATTATCCTAAGATCAAAACTGGAAAGAAGCCTTCTGTGAAACTGCATTTCGATGTGTGAATGCAACTCACAGAGTTACACGTTCCTCTTCAGTGTTCAGTTTGCTAACACAGTTTTCTGGAAATCTGCATTGGGATACCGGTGAACGCAATGAAGCTTGCGGTGACAAAGGAAATATCCTCAGATGAAAACTAGAGGGAAGCTTTGTTAGAAACCTCTTGGTGATGTGTGTATTCATCTCACAGAGTTACACTTATGTTTCATGCAGCAGTCCATTATCACTGTTTTGGAGGAACCAGAAAAGGACTTCTTTGGATCGTATTGTGGCCTACGCTGATAAAGGAAATATTATCTGTTCAAAACGTGAAAGAAGCTTTCTGAGAAACTTCTTTGTGATCTGTGAATTCCATTCACAGATTTACAGATTAGTTCTCAGGAAGCAGTTTGCTAACACTTTTTACGTGGAATATGCAAAGGGAGATTTGGGAGCCGAAAGGGGCCCATGGTGAAAAAGGAAATATCCTCAGATAATAACTGGAGAGAAGCTTACTGAGAAATTCCTTTCTTGATGTGTGACTTCATCACACAGAGTTCCACCCTTCCCTTCTTGGAACAGTTTGCTAACTCTGTTATCTTGTGTTCTGAAAACTGATAATTGATAGCTCATTGAGGGCTATGGTGAAAAAGGAAATATACTCACATCAAAACTGGAAAGAAGCCTTCTGAGAAACTGTATTTCGATGTGCAAATGCAAAGCACAGAGTTACACGTTTCTCTTCAGTGTTCAGTTTGCTAACACAGTTTTCTGGAAATTTGCAATGGGATACTTGAGAGCGCATTGAAGCTTGCGGTGACAAAGGAAATATCCTCAGATGAAAACTAGAAAGAAGCTTTCGTAGAAAATTCTTGGTGATGTGTGAATTCATCTCACAGAGTTACACTTATGTTTCATGCAGCAGTCCATTATCGCTGTTTTTGATGAACCTGAGAAGAACTTCTTTGGATCGCATTGAGGACTATGTTGATGAAGGAAATATTATCGGTTCCGAACGTAAAAGAAGCTTTCTGAGAAACTTCTTTGTGATCTGTGAATTCCTCTCACAGAGTTACATCTGAGTTCTCAGGAAGCAGTTTCCTATCACTCTTTTCATGGAATCTGGAAAGTGAGATTTAGGAGCCCATAGGGGCCCATGGTGAAAAAGTAAATATCCTAAGATAATAACTGGAGAATAGCTTACTGAGAGATTGCTCTCTGAAGTGTGACTTCATCACACAGAGGTCCACCCTTCCGTTCTTGGAACAGGTTGCTAACTCTATTATCTTGTGTTCTGCAAAGTGATATTTGGGAGCTCAATGAGGGGTATGGTGAAAAAGGAAGTATCCTCAGATCAAAACTGGAAAGCAGCCTTCTTTTTTTTTTTTTTTTTTTTTTTTGAGGCGGAGTCTCGCTCTGTTGCCCGGACTGGAGTGCAGTGGCCAGATCTCAGCTCACTGCAAGCTCCGCCTCCCAGGTTTACGCCATTCTCCTGCCTCAGCCTCCTGACTAGCTGGGACTACAGGCGCCCGCCACCTCGCCTGGCTAGTTTTTGTATTTTTATTAGAGACGGGGTTTCACAGTGTTAGCCAGGAAGGTCTTGATCTCCTGACCTCGCGATCCGCCCGTCTCGGCCTCCCAAAGTGCTGGGATTACAGGCTTGAGCCACCGCGCCCGGCCCGAAAGCAGCCTTCTGAGAAACTGATTTCGATGAGTGAATGCAACTCACAGAGTTACACGTTTCTCTTCAATGTTCAGTTTGCTAACACAGTTTTCTGGAAATCTGCATTGGGATACTTGTGAATGCAATGAAGTTTGAGGTGACAAAGGAAATACCTCAGATGAAAACTAGAAAGAAGCTTTCTTTGAAATTTCTTGGTGATCTGTGAATTCGTCTCACAGAGTTACACTGATGTTTCATGCAGCAGTCCATTATCACTGTTTTTGAGGAACCTGAGAGGACTCATTTGGATCGCATTGATTCCTACGCTGATAAAGGAAATATCATCAGTTCAAAACGTGAAAAAAGCTTTCTGGGAAACTTCTTTGTGATCTGTGTATTCCATTCACAAAGTTACAAAATAGTTCTCAGGAAGCAGTTTGCTAACACTCTTTTAGGGGAATCTGCAAAAGTGAGATTTGGGAGCCCATAGGGGCCCATGGTGACAAAGGAAATATCCTCAGTTAAAAACTAGAGAGAAGCTAACTGAGAGATTGCTTTGTGATGTGTGACATCATCACAAAGAGTTCCACGCTTCCCTTCTTGGTACAGTTTGCTAACTCTGTTATCTTGTGTTCTGCAAAGTGATATTTAGGAGCCCATTGAAGGCTATAGTGAAAAAGGAAATATCCTCACATCAAAACTGGAAAGAAATCTTCTGAGAAACTGCATTTCGATATATGAATGCAATTCACAGAGTTACACGATTCTCTTCAGTGTTCAGTTTGCTAACACAGTTTTCTGGAAAACTGCATTGTGATATTTGTGAACGCAATGCAGCTTGTGGTGACAAAGGAAATATCCTCATAAGAACACTGGAAAGCAGATTTCTTTGAAATTTTTGGTGATGTC
Organism: Rhinopithecus roxellana; assembly: GCF_007565055.1. Lineage (NCBI taxonomy): Eukaryota > Metazoa > Chordata > Mammalia > Primates > Cercopithecidae > Rhinopithecus > Rhinopithecus roxellana. Next base: position 53,267,681 of record NC_044562.1, on the reverse strand, counting down.
TGAATTCATCTCACAGAGTTACACTTATGTTTCATGCAGCAGTTCATTATCACTCTTTTTGAGGAACCTGAGAGGACTTCTTTTGATCGAACTGAGGCCTTGGCTGATAAAGGAAATATCATCAGTTCAAAACGTGAAAAAAGCTTTCTGAGAAACCTCTTTGTGATCTGTGAATTCCATTCACAGTGTTACAGGTGAGTTCTCAGGAAGCAGTTTGCTAACACTCTTTTCGTGGAATCTGCAAAGTGAGATTTGGGAGCCCATAGGGGACCATGGTGAAAAAGGAAATTTCCTCAGATAATAACTGAAGAGAAGCTTACTGAGAGATTGCTTTCAGGTGTGTGACTTCATCTCACAGAGTTCCACCCGTTCCTTCTTGGAATAGTTTGCTAACACTGTTATCTTGTCTTCTGCAAAGTGATATTTGGGTGCCCATTGATGTTATGGTGAAAAAGGAAATATCCTCAGACCAAACTCGAAAGAAGCCTTCTGAGAAAATGTCTTTTGATGTGTGTCATACAACCAGAGGTTTCTAGAAAGTCTTCTTTCTAGTTGATTCATTTGAGGATATTTCCTTGGACACCAACCAAGTAAGCTTCTTTGGCGTACAAGTTCACAAGTGTCCACAAAGTCAGATTTCCAAAACCTGGTTAGCAAACTGAACACTGAAGAGAAGCGGTGTAACTCGGTGAGATTGCATTCACACATCGAAATGCCGTTTCTCAAAGGCTTCTTTCCATTTTGATCTTGATAATTCCTTTTTCACCATAACCCTCAAGGAGCTGCACCAAATGTCACTATGCAGAACACAAGATAAACAGATTAGCAACTGTTCAAGAAGGGAAGTGGAACTCTGTGTGATAGTCACATTCAGAAAGAAATCCTCAGTAACTTCTTTCAGGTTATTATCTGAGGTTATTTCCTTATCACCATGGGCCCCTATGGCTCCATATCTCACTTTGCAGATTCCAGGAAAAGAGTGTTAGCAAACGCTTCTCGTGAGAACTCAGCTTAAACTCTGTGAATGGAATTCACAGATCAGCATAAGAAAAGTTTCTAAACAGAAAGTTCTTTCATGTATTGAACGGATAGATATTTCCTTTATCAGGCTATCCTCCATGCGATCCAAATAATTCCTTCTGATTCCTCCAGGTTCCAAAAACCTGTTAAGATGACCTGACAGAGAAACGTGTAACTCTGTGGTTTGCATTCACACATCGATGCAGTTCACAAGGGTTTCTTCCATGTTTTGATCTGAGGATATTTCCTTTTTCTCACACTGCCTCAATAGCTAATCAAATATCACTTTGCAAAACACAGAGATAACAATATAAGCAAACTGTTCCAAGAAAAGGGGGGAACTCTGTGTGATGAAGTCACACATCAGAAGCAATCTCTCAGAATCTCTCTTAGTATTATCTGAGGAATTCCTTTTTCTCTCCCAGGGCCCCTCTGGGACTCCCAACTACTTTAGGAAGATTCCACGAAAAAGTGTAGCAACTGCTTCCTAGAGAACTCAGCTGTACCTCTGTGAGAGGAATTCACAGATCAACAAAGAAGTTTCAGAAAGTCTTCTTCACTTTTTAACTGATGAATTTCCTTTCAGCGTAGGCCTCAGCAATCCAAAGAGTCCTCTCAGTTCTCAAAACAGTGATAATGGACTGCTGGCATGAAAAATAAGTGTAACTCTGTGAGATGAATTACACATCACCAAGAAGTTTCTAGAAGCTTACTCCAGTTTTCATCTGAGAGATCTCTTTGTCACCGCAAGCTTCATTGCGTTCAAGATCCCATGCAGATTTCCAGCAAAACTGTGTAGCAAACGAACACTGAAGAGAACTGTACTGGGTTAGTTGCATTCACACATCGAAATGCAGTTTCTCAGAAGTTCTTTCCAGTTTTGATCTGAGGATATTTCCTTTTTCACCATCGCCTCAATGAGCTCCAAATATCACTTTGCAAACACAGATAACAGGTTAGAAAACTGTTCCAAAGAAGGGAGGTGAACTCTGTGTGTTGAAGTCACACACAAAGCAATTCTCGTAAGCTTCTCTCTATTTATTTACTGAGGATATTCCTTTTCACCATGGGCCCCTATTGGCTCCCAATCCACTTTGCAGATCCACGAAAAGAGTGTTAGCAACTGCTCCTGAGAACTAGCTGTAACCTGTGAGGATATCACAATCACAAAAAGTTTTCTCAGAAAGCTTCTTTCACTTTGAATGATGATATTTCTTTATCAGGTAGGCTCAATGCATCCAAAGAAGTCCTTTTCAGGTTCCTCAAAAACAGTGATAATGGACTGCTGCATGAAACAAAGTGTAACTCTGTGAATGAATTCACACATCACCAAAAGTTTTAACAAAGTTTCTTCTTATTCATCTGATTTCCTTTTTCACGCGAGCCACAATTCATTCATTCAGCATCCATGGCAGATTTCCAGAAAACTGTGTTAGCAAACTGAACACGAAGAGAAACGTGTAACTCTGTGAGTTGCATTCACACATCGAAATGCATTTCAGAAGAGGCTTCTTCCAGTTTTGATTGAGGATATTTTTTTCACCATAGCCCAATGAGCTCCCAAATATCATCATTGCAAACACAAGATAACAGAGTTAGCAAACTGTCCAAGAAGGAAGGGTGGAATTCTGTATGAAAGCCAACATCAGAAAGCAATCTCCAGTAGTTCTCTCTAGTTATTATCTGAGGATATTTTCTTTTTCACATGCGTGGCCCCTAGGCTCCCAAATCTCACTTGCAGATTCACGAAAGAGTGTTGCAAACTGCTTCCTGAGAACAAGCTGTAACTCTGTGAGAGGAATCCACAGATCACAAAGAAGTTTCTCAGAAAGCTTCTTCACAGTTTTGAACTGATGATATTCCTTTATCAGCGTAGGCCTCAATCGATCCAAAGAAGTCCTTACTACAT